>NW_015150835.1:543892-592471 GCF_000732505.1 Cyprinodon variegatus
GTTTTGCCAGTGTTTTACCCACAGCAAAGCTAGAAATATTACACCACTCCTGGAAATTGACTAGCCAACATGGCGGATATACAAACTAAAATTCATAGCGATAAAAATACTTAGGAATCTTCGAACAGTGAGGGTATTTCAATGGATGATGAACAGAAACAAGTCAACAAACGGGTCATGCAAAACCGCTGCACCATATGTACGAGCCTCACGCACTGTCAGGCGAGAAATATATTTAGGCATTTTTAGGCCTCTCTAAGACCCCCACTACTCTCTTTAGAGCAACACATTGCAATACATCTCCATGACATTGCAGATAACAGCAAAAATGAATTGATCAAAACTTAAAATTTAGTTTTAGTGGCCATAGCTGTAGCATTAAGCTGCTATGGCACGTTCTCAGCTTTGCCTAAACGATCTCATACTCTTTTTTGGACCATTTGTTAACCATAACCATTCATCGAGCATCTTATCCCCATGGTGATACATGTAGTGGCAGTGGCATGCTGTGGGGATGTTATTATTCTATTAAGATGCTCGAAATAATATAATTAAACTTAAATGGATCTAAATCTTACCTCTCTGGCTGGAATATCCCCACAAAAGGCTTGCAGATGTGTTTTACAGTTTAAAATCATAATCATGATAACTTTTTGTTGCTCTACCACATAAAATGCAAATAGAATCCATTAAAAATGTAAGGTTGTAGCGTGCCAATATGTAAAGGAAACATTTGGAAGACTGTAGAGCAATAGCACTGACTCTTTAGTAGTAAATGGGAGTATAAAAGATGCAGCTCTTTTGTTCCCAACCCATTTGATTCTGTCGGTTTTCAGTTTTAGATTAATACTGCATGCGTGTGCACTGATAAAAAGAAGCTTACCCCATGTTAAATGTTGGAGGTTGTGTAAAGTTGAATCCTCCACCAGTTGATCCTGGCTGGGGTGCAATGGAGGGATTGGCAGAGGGGGCGGGAGAGGCTCCAGATCCACCTCCAAATGTAAACACACCTGAGGAGTTATTTGTGGCTCCAAAAGCACTGGCTCCTCCAAACTGAAAGCCTCCACCTGATGAATAAAAAAAGAAAAACATATAAATTAATGATATGATCCGCATAGGTTAAACTGGTAGCATGGTAAAAATGGGATTACTCACTAGGTGCAGAGTTTGTAACTGAACCAAATACAGGCGTAGAGTTATTCTGTTGTCCAAAGACGGGGGCCGCATTGGTTTTGGCTCCAAAAGCTGGGGCTGAGGTTTGGGCAGTCGTGGCTGTGAAAGGGGATCCAAAGGTTGATGCGAAAGAAGGAGCCTGGTTGGTTCCAAAACCACCGGAGCCGGCTGAACTGAACCCAAATGGTGACGGGGTAGCAGATGGAGCTGAAAAAGTTAAAATATTTATAATTTTTAATAATGTCTCACTGCAGCTATGCATGCATAAGTGAAGGTTTTAAAATAAATGCAGACCTGATGAAGAGGCAGCAGAGGGCGCCGCCGCTGCTGCAGCTCCAAAGTTGAAAGAGGGAGCAGCAGGAGTAGGAGCTGTAGCAGCAGCAGCATTGGCAGACGCACCAAAGATGAAGGGTTGAGCTGGTGCTGGAGCAGACGCTGGGTTCAGAGGAGCACTTGATGGCGCTGCAGCCTGGTTGTCCTGATTTTGTCCAAAGACAAAGGCCTTGGTAGCAGGAGCGTCACCGGTAGTCGAAGAAGGCTGACCAAAAACAAATGTGCTGGGAGCTGCAGAAGATGAAGAAGTTGATGCCGGAGCGGTTGTGGAGCCGCTACCGAACAAACTGGAAGTCGGAGTTGCAGACGTTGAGGTGGTGGCGTTGGGTGGATTATTAGCCAGAAAAGAGAACGCTGGTTTTGGATCAGACGTGGAATCTGTACAGGAGGAGAGGGACGCATTTAGCAATGATGACAAAAAAATTAATAAATAAATACTGCCTTCTGTTTTTGTAAACCCTAATATCATGTAAAATTGTGGGTACAATATCTTTGTCTTACTAAATGTATACAAGGTTAGCAATTCAGTCTAATGAAAAAGGACCATACTGGTACCTGCAGCACTTTGTCCAAAGCTGAAAGGTGGCTTTGAGGCTTCTGAAGAGGATGTTTCACTTTTCTCCGCTGGTTTGCCAAACGTAAAAGTGGGTGGAGGCTGTTCTGTGGGAGCACTCTGCTTTCCGAAGGAAAAGCCTCCAGATGGAGCAGGATCCGGCTCCTTTTTTGGAGCGCCAAAGACGAAGGGCGATGGAGCCGGAGAGGGAGCTGCCTCCTTCTTCTCTTCTGGCTTTGCAAAAGCAAATGCTGGAGCAGCCGGCTCCTTACCTGCCTGCAAAGATCCAAACGTAGCGCCCACCTGTGGTGTGCCGGTCACCAAATTTGGCTCACCTACTCTCCCGAATACAGACCCCTTAGCAACAGCTGTGGTTGGGTTGGTGATAGATGATGTGGTGTCAGTTGAAGATACTGCTTTATCGCCATTCTCTTGTAAAGATGAAAGAGGAGTTATGGTAAGAGAAGATGAAGATGTGGTGGTTTCTGGTGTTGTTCCTGCAGGATTAGTCAGTCCAAAGGTGAAGCCACTTTTAGAAGAAGAGTTATTGTCTGTGCCAGATGACCCACTTCCCAAAGTTACCCCGCTGCTCCCCCCAAACTTGAAAGCAGCCCCCGTGGCAGGCGGGTCTGACTTCTTGTCATCACTGGATGCAGCTCCGAATTTAAAACCCTCAGAGGAGCCCCCAAACTTAAACCCTGATGAGGCGGTATTGTCTTTGGAGGAGGACTCTGAAGAAGAGCTTCCAAACGGGACTCCAAATTTGAATCCCGCTGATGATGATGATGAAGAAGACGATGACGACGACTCTGAAGTCCCAAACTTGAACCCCCCAGATCCAGCTGTACTGTCTGATGTGCCAAACTTAAAACCACCAGGAGCAGTGGTAGAGGAGGCTCCGGCAGCTGAGGAGCCAAAAGACCCAAAGGCTGAAAAGAAAAAGTAGAACATCAGTTTTAAGATATTAAAAGGAACATCCCATATTTTAGTTCACAAAAATTACTTTAAATTCTAAAAACTGGGCATCTTAAACATACAAAGATGTGTAAACTGCAAAAAAAAAAAAAAAAAAAGATATCTAAATAAGTAAAGTTTTTCTTAAAATAAGTGCATTTTTTGTTGAATTGAGGATGTGAGACCCTTTGCCAATGTAACGAGACAATTTACATTTAAAATAAGAAAAAAATAATTGCATTGTCTTATTTAAAGCACATATCTATCTTATTTTAAGAGTAAAAATACTCATTCCATTGGCAAATCATTATTTATCTACTCAAATTAAGATTAAATACACTTGATTTACGAAATTTGTACTCATTTCTAGATCGTTTTTGCAGTGTATAAAGGAAAAATCATAAAATTGTAATCGCATTATTAGTTGAAAAAAATTACAAGTTAGATTTTTATCCAAATTGTTTGCTGCATGATGTTAATCGCTATTGCTTCATGAAGTTAATAACTACACTCAATGTTTTTCTCTTTCCTCTACGTTTGGCTTTCTCCTCCTCCGAGGAAAAAGGACCTAATATTTAGTGATAGCTGAGTCTACCTCTATAATATGGATTTCTACAGCAGTTTTTCTTTGGATGGACAAATGCTCATTTCTGGTGTTGTGAATTTATAACTATCTTTCTTTGGCCCCTTTCTCAATTGGCTGTGCCAAGTCATTATTTTCTATCATTTTTTCCTCATGCTAATTTGCTTAACTACTGAGTCTCTCCTCAAGAATCACTGAATTTGCATTCTTTATAAATCTGTGGCTAACTTCCTTTCCAAAACCGCAGAAAGCATAAGTGGCTCTGAAGATTTCAGTGTAATCCATCAACTAGTATTTTCTTGAAATGTCCTCGCTAACAAAAAATTCACAGCCAACCTTTAGTGGGACCATAATAAAATGGATGCAAATAAAAGTAGCATCACCTTGTCAATAGGGCTGGGCGATATGCACCAAAGAATGTATCTAGATATCTTTAAGCTCAAAAGCGATACAGGATATATATCTTAATTTTTTTTCCCCTTTACATAAGAGGATAAGTAATACTATTTTTCTGCAAAACAAAACTGAAAACCATTTAAGTGTAAACATAAAAGATACAGAGCAAACAAAAGAGCTACTTTGTACTTTCCACTTTCCTTCTCTCATAGGACTCAGCACGGGTATATGCGTTTTTATTATGTTTTTTAGCAGGAGAATGGGAAGAAACGGCTAACTGTAGCCGAATCTTTTGTGCAAAGCACAGTATATGACATGAAAGGAGCAGGGTCGCTTTACATTGTCAAAGACATGGTGCCCTGTTTATACTTATTGCCTTCCCTAATAATTAAGGAGAAAAAAAAGAAAACAGAAAAATCGCAGAAAAATTCACAATTCAAATAAAAAATTAAAAATCTGATTTTGTATTTTTAGGCCATAACATCCAGCCCTAAGTAGCATCCAGTTTCACTCTCTTCATACTCATTAAAACATTTTTTGTAATTGATAATAAGATATGCAACACTCCAACCTTTAGTTGGGACTTATAATCACCATTTTTTATAAGACACATTTTCCTGTTGTTGGTCTGACGTAATCCAATCTGGGCCATTCTTTTTCTTTTTGCTCACCAGTGGATCTTCAATATATTCTCCCATGTTTTGCCCCCTCCTCTTTAACCTCAATCATTTCCTGCTTGTTGCACTGAGTAAAGGTATTATTTGGGTTCTACGTCTACACAGAGGGTGACAGTGGCACTGGATGAATGAATTTGGCCCTGCAACTGCGAGGTTTTCAGTTTGAGCCCTGGCTCCAGCTTTTAGCATCATTGTGTCCTTGGGCAAGATACTCCACCAACATTGCCTTC
Source organism: Cyprinodon variegatus (assembly GCF_000732505.1). Classification (NCBI taxonomy): domain Eukaryota; kingdom Metazoa; phylum Chordata; class Actinopteri; order Cyprinodontiformes; family Cyprinodontidae; genus Cyprinodon; species Cyprinodon variegatus. Next base: position 548,792 of record NW_015150835.1, read on the forward strand.
TAATGGTGGTCAGAAGGCTCGGTGGCGCCAGTGTACGGCAGCATAGCTTCTGTTAGTGGTGTTTTAGTGTGTGGGAATGGGTGAATGAATGTAGTGTAAAGCACTTTGGTCAAATCCACTGACTTGAAAAGGCGCTAAATACAGTAGCAGCCATTCAAATGGCCCTTCCCAGTCAAACGGCAGCCAACTTCCAGCCATTGGAGTGACCCCGTCCTTCTCCTGGGCGTGCATATTGCTTTACTCTGACTCCACCCTTTCACTGAATTACAGGGTCTGACAAGGAGAAGGCACTTCTCTTTAGATCTTAATGTCCACAAATAATAAGAGAAAAAATATTTAAATACAAAGATTGGTGTTTGAAGAAGGAATCTTAGGGGATCAGCCAAGGGCCCTTCAAGGAAAGTGGGGAAATTTTGAATGGCTACTACAGGCCATTTACTATATATGTAAGGCCATCCTGCCTTACATCAGTTCAGGTGTTTCTAAAGGTACAGAAGTTGACCCTGTACCTTTGTCAAAATAGCACATTTTTAAAATTTATGAAAAATATCCATATATATATATATATATATATATATATAGTCCCTTTCAGTACAATAAAGATTTTAATGAATGAAAATAAGTTGGGGTTTTTTACCTTTGGGTTCTACTTTAGCTCCGGGTTTGGTCGACTGACAAGCAACACATTTAACATCAGCAGCTTGATTTTGCACGAGACATACATCACATTCCCATGCTCCTTCAGGTTTCTTGAACTTGTCTAACAGACCAAACCCTGGGGCACTGCTGGCTGCTGAAGAGACAGTTGCTGAAGCTCCTGTTGATGGGTTTAAACAGAAACACTGTTTATTAAAACAAAGCTAAATCAAGGAAAACATCACAGTCATGCACCCACAAGTACCTGGTTTAGCAGCCGTGCAGGCCACACACTTGCTGTCCTCTGCCTTGTTTTGCACCATACATGTATCACATTCCCACGCACCCTCTGGTTTTTTGAACTTATCGCCAAAACCGCTGATTGTGGAAACTGGGTCAGAGGGTGTAGATGTAGTCTTAGCAGCTGAAAAGGCTGGAGGGAAAGTTAATGAGGGTTTAAGTCCTGTCCCGGGTTTGGCTGTTTCACAGGCCACGCACTTCACTGCGTCAGGTTTGTTGGACACTAGACACGTATCGCATTCCCATGTTCCTACAGGTTTGGAGAAGATGGGGCTAAATCCTGTTGTGGTTAGAGTGGTGGAGCCGATGCTTGTGCTGCTGCTCTGTTGCCCTGCTGAGTTGGCAGATTTCTTGCTCTCCGCCGATTTGGGTGAGGAGTTCAGCTTTGGGGCCTCACTGCTCCAGTTCACCGAGGCACTGTACAAATTACCAAATCCTGCCGAGGAAGGAGGCAAAGAGGAGGAGCTTGTGCTAGATGTAGGAGTGGTCTTGGATAGGTTGGATGTATTTTGGGGATCTGCGTTGGCGCCAGGAGAATTTTTAACTACAGGGGAGGCAAAACCTGGGGGGAATAAGGAGAACATTTTAAAAACTGACTACCATAACAGGTGAGTTTTACATCTTCAAAAATAACAAACAAATTTAAAGCCACAGAATCTCACCAGGTGATTTAAGAAGATCCAGCACACTGCCTTGCTTCAGGGTCTTGGCCGGTTTGAAAGGTCCTTCAAATTCCTCTGTGCTCTTGCTTGCAACAGGCTTCGCTGTGTAAAATGGAAAAAAAACAAAACAGAAAGGATAGGTCACACTATGCAATCCTACTCAGGATTCACACCTTAAAAGTACCGCAATACGAAAACATTTAAACGACACAAATGCACAGAAATGTCCTGTTGTTAGCGCTACAGTTAGCAGTCGGTAAAACCTCCTAACCTGCTACTGCTGTGGGCGCTGTGAGCTTCCCATTTGACATTGAGGGTGTTAACTTTGCAACAGGTGCACTGAAAGTGAAACCAACCTATAAAGAAAGAGAATACACATACATTTAAGACAGAGCCATACAGGCAGTAAATTCATTTATAAAACAGTATTCAAAGAAGTGAAATGATTACTCACAGATGGGGAGTAAGAAGGTGGACTGGCAGCTGTTGCTTTGACAATAGGAGAGGAAAATGTAAAAGGTGCACAGGGTGATGTTGAAGGCTTTGGTGGATCCTGAAGACGAAAACAAAAACATGAGTTATTCTGTCTACTGTGATGCTTCAACAGGAGCTGGCTCCAACACCAACCTTATTTGTGATCGTCTCCTTAGCAGGAGTAAAAGTTGTGAGGCTTGGGGAGGAGCTGATCGAGGTGGACGTTGGCAGAGATGAAGCAAAGCTGAATGTAGGCAAAGACGATTTGTTGATGGGGAGTGAAATGCTGGGAAAGGTCGGTACCTCAACCACCTTTAGACAGAAAGCAGTTGTATGCATACAAATTAAACCTGCAGTTACAGCAGAGGGTGATGTTTTTTTTTTTTTCAAACAATTAATCGATGCCTTACCTCATCATCTTCAGGGTGTTTGGATGAAGGCCGTGCAGTGGTTCTTTCTCTTCTCATTTTTCCCCCTCCAGTGCTCAGGCTGCTGGTTGCAGGGGTGCTAGACAGGGGGTAGACTGGGTCCCTGATGCGTTTTGTGCTTGATAAAACAAACATAAAAAGGTTTGTTATTAGAGATGTTATGGTTTAAGCATTAGGCTAGACTTATGACTAGGCTATTTTGTATGAGGATATTAGACTAAAATGAAAATTTGCTTGTATTTTTAATAAAAGTTCTACACCTTTATATAAATGTGTTCTCATCCTATATTTTACCTTTGAGAGGGACCTGGGGTTGCTTCAGGTAGTTGTGGTGATTGTCTTGTAGGCTACAGGAAATTAAAAAGAGAAAGATAGCATGATTGTTAAATTATGTTTTAACTAACTGCTCAAAAAATAAAGGGAACTTTAAAACAACACCTCCTAGATCTTAATGAATAAAATATTCTAATTGAATACTTTGTTCTGTATAAATCTGAATGTGCTGACAACAAAAATCATAAATGGATATCAGGTTTATTAACCAATTGAGGGCTGGATTTAGAGTGACACAGAAAATTAAAGCTACAGATACAAAGAAGAAATAGATAAGGAAAGGAAAGAGAAAAAAGAAAAGATGCAGGCCTAAAGGCAGGAATTTAAAGGAAGGTGATGGTCTAAGAAAGGAACATGTCCTACAATTCTATATATATGAATAAATTATATCTCATTTATGGTAAAAAAAAAAAAAAAAAAAAAACATCTCTGCAAGCTACTGACCGTCTTTTCTCTTGCAGCCCTGTCCAGGGTTCTAAGGGGTCCTCCTGGTGTCAAAGTTGGCCTGAAAGAAACGGATCGATTTCCTGAAACAGAAGGTGTCGTTGGAACCACCAGTTTCTGCACCGGAGGAAGGTTTGAGTCCATCTATGGAAAAAAGTAACGAAACAGAAGAATAAATAACCCCAAAAAAAAAGACAAACAAGACAAAGGAGGCTTCTTTCCTGTACTAATGCATTGCAGTAATCTGACCTTAAAGTTAAATATAAAGTTTTTACAACACTGCAATTAAATATTTAAACACCGATTTAGCATTATCCCTAATGCTGAAGTTTAAAACAGCAAAGTAGAATTTACTTAAGATAGAAGTATAATTTAAAAGCATCATCTTTCGTTTGAGCTTAATGAAAGCTGACATTGTTTTGTTTTTTTTGTATTTTAGAAGTGGTTGCTGTTAGCCATTAAAGAATCACTAGACCATTGTTCCATCGTGGAAAGAACAGCTGTGACAGCTGGACATGCTGGGCAGAAAGCAAACGGCTGGCAAAGTGAATATGGCACTGACATGAAGCCAAATGTATTCTGATGTGCATCAGACCTGCACATGAATGTCTACACATACTGTGGACTAAAAGTGCAGAGCAGCTGGATGGGAGCGTGTTCATGACTGTACGAAGCACAGACAGACAACTAAAGGCAAGACAAGATGAAACATGTGTTGCTAGGTTTGCAGACAGCAACGTTCTGTTCACTGTTAGCAAATCAGAAATTTGACTGACTTTAACCAGTTGAAGAGTAAAGTTTTCCCAATCGATCAGAAAAACAGAGGATGAACCTTTGGGAGAGCTGCATCCATTGATTCTTTTCACTACTGTATATATGTTTAACAAAGGAAAATATCACTGAAATTAAATTGTATTGAAAGATAAACTCATTGCCTATACTCAATTTTTCTCTAATTTCTTAATGATATAATTATGATCAATATATGCTTACAAACTGCTACTTATATGCCTCAACTCCACAACAAAACTTTAATTTTATGTAAAATGTTTTACATTAAACTAAAATAACAGGAACTCAATACTACTTACTCGTTTTTTCTTTGACTGGGAGCCATCTTGAGTCAAACCATCCATTGACTGCAATAGAAGTTAAATTACATGTTTAATCACAGACGTTGCAAGCTGAAGATCGCAGTTTAATGTGCTGAAGTCTTACAGTGGAATGACTGGGGGAACCTGCTGCTGCTGGGATTCTCTTTGCATCCTGTTGATGAAACATTTGCAGTATTTTAAATGATTAAAAACTGTCAGACAAAAGCTAAAAATCTACATTTGGGCTTGAAGGATGCATTTATACTCACAGCCAGGGGGCTGGACATACGCTCTAATGACTGCAGGATTCGCCTTGCAGTGGCGCTCGTCACCCCACAGGGCTGAGCACCCGCAGGTTTGGCCTTTATCTGTCTTCTCACTGGGGCCTGCAAATCAAATGAAACGGCTTAAGTCCCTCAAATTCATATAATCAGGTCAGAAATCAAAACAAATCCTTAACAGTCAGAATGCTACGTGAAAATGTAGGGTGAAAGTAGGTAAATTCTGATTAAGCATTACTAAACAGTTTGTAATTGTAGAAGTTTGTAAAATGTAAAAGATTACCTGATAAGGTGTTCCAGGACGACCACGGGAGCTCCTGACTGCAGCTGCTCCGCCATACGTGGTTTTCCCAGGGTAGAAAGGAGAATCTCCCAGCTGGCTAGAGTTCAGCAGGGAGCTGTTTAATGTGGACTAAAAGAAAAAATTGGATAAAACATAAGCATTGTATTGGAAACTGTGTGATTTTATCTGGAATTGTTTTTAAGGATTTTGTTTCAGAGATACTTGACAATAACCCTGTCCTTAAATTAAAGGGACTAATAAATATAACAGGGTATTACATGATCAATAAAAGGTTACACTTAAAGGTTATCACATTTTTCAGAACCATCACTATTTGGGTATGGATCCCTTTAGCAAAAAGGCTATAAGTCAGTCAGGTTAAATTAAGAGCATCTGCACCCGTCAAAATGGGGTCAGTTGGATTTTAATGTGGACTTTGACTAGGACATTTTAAGAGAATAATAAAGTTTAATCTAAACTAGGGGCTCTTAAGCCTGGTCCTTTGGGCCCACTGTCCTCCATGTTTTCAATAAATGAATTAGGAAGCAATCCAATTAGGCCATCTAATGGGGTGAGATGTTTCATTCAAAATTAAACAAACGCTGTTATAAATCAAAAATTGTATTAAACAGGTAAATGCTTACAGAAAAAACATAATACACTTTGCAGCTTATTTTGTCATTTAAAAAAAACTCCACCTCTTTAATTAAATGTAAAAACATCACATAAAAAGAGCCTAAAAATAAATATTTAAAGTAGCTTTACAAAAAAATATATTTTTTATGAAATACAAATATATATATATATATAAATCCAAAATAGATATTAATGATTAGATCTCACGGTAAAAAAAATTCAAAACACTTTTTGTTCCATTTCTTGGGGACTTATTAATAACAGTTTTTTTCCCTTTAATGTTGACTGACTAAAACCCATCTAGGACCACTGTTGAGAATGACTGATCTAAAACCATGGCTTTACGGTTCTAGTTGGTCGAACAGGTTGGAATTCCAGTCGTGCGTCTTTGGGTGAATGGGGGTCTTTCTCTCTGTACTCCAGCTTCCTTCCAACAGTCCCAACTAATCACTGTTAGGTTAACTCATCTAAATTGTTGTGTGTAACATGCTGACAGACCCAAACTGGGTTGTAAGATTCTTCAGGCCCCCCATAGTTACCCCGGACATGTTAACTGCTTCGCTTTACCCGGTCTGTCAGCCTAGTTGAATGCTTTGCTGATTCTCAAATAAATAATTGAAAAGTTTTACACTAGATGGAAAAGGTTTATGGTACTCAACTCTGCTTCACTCCTTTTTCCCTAACCTGTCTGATGCATTCCGTGTTTTAATGATACTTCATAAACTCATCAAAATAAATGCATTGATACAATACCCAGATTGGTTATTATTTAAAATGATCCCTGCTCTATATACAAAATTCTAACAGCTGTACTATTAACAGCTCCGAGCCCTTCTGGTAAGAAGACAAACCCTGAATATCGACCATTAAATACTTACATTGGAGGAGTTTCCAAAGACAGACAGGTTAAATGAAGGCTTTTTGAGGCTGGACTGAGACTGCTGGGGTCCAGAGCTTGTTCTATCCATCTCTGGGGACCAAAGCTGAGGAAGTGAAGCAGTTTTGGAAGTCGGAACATCTGGAAAAAAAGAAAATGATCCATCTTAATATTCACTGAAACAAAAACAAAATGTTTAGTAAAAGACGTGAATGTCTCATCCCTACCCTTGTCTGATGCACGGGAGGAGAACCCACTCGTTGTGGAGATGTTATCATCTTCATGTTGTGAGAGGTTGTCCTTGATTTCTTTGACCAAGGAGAAACCTGTGGAAAAGGGCCCAGGGGCTGAGGAGGTGGAGGGCTGAGAGAAGAGGCTGCTAGAGGCTCCCATTGTTTGGGAAGAAGCGTCCATTGGGGTAAAGTGGAGATGAGAACGACTCAGAGGAGGCCTGGAGAGCACGTACTCCTGAAAGTTTAGGGATGCCCGGCTGGTTGAGGGTTCTGAAAAATTAAGCGTGAAACTAAGCTCCAGAATAAAAAAACAAAAACAATTCTCTGTCAAGACAGGTACAGCCCCTTGCCTGTATTACTGGTGCTTGGTTCTGGGGAGTCACGTCCATCAATGGGAGGAGGTCCCTCTTCATTGCCATTAGGAGGAGGTGGTTGGCAGTTCTGCTCTGTCTCTTGTCCCATCTTCTCAGCAGGACCATCTTCATTCTTGAAGTATTTCTGCAGCCAGGATGGAACGATGCTCTTCACTGTGTCTGTCACTCGACTGATGAGCCCAGATTGCTAAAAAAAAACAACAACAAAAAAAAAAAACAGAGAGGATACACTTAAAAATGTAATTGTTAAAACACATAGGTATGATCTAAAGTAAATTACACGTTAAAAACAGTAGAGGAAAAATCTCAGAAGCATAACATTGCATTATGTTATTTATTCCTTCAGCAAAACAATCACCTAACATTTGATTATTTTATCCATCTGCAATGTGCAGAGCCAATTCCGCAAGTATTTTCCCATTTAAGCTTTGTTAATATAACTTCCAGATTCTAGAGTTTAGAGAACTTTAAAATACTATTGCCAGTATGCCAGATTTTAATGCAAAAAAAAAAATAATAATCAATGATGTCCAGGTCCACATAAATATACTTTTTAATACTTCAAATAAAAATGCCCAACTTGTGATTGGCAATTGTTTTTATAATTTATATAAATATCATGATTTTTATCTAAACAGCTCCATTTGTTAAGAGGCTCCATTTATGAAGTATTGTGCTAAACAAAACCAAATGCTGGTATTGGAAACTGCCAGGAATTTGATCTACTACTTAAAATAAAAATAAAAAAACAAAGCTACTGAAAATGATCTGCACAACATTGTAGAACAAAGCAGGCTTCATTCTGATCATAAATCAAAACGTATCAATCTTCTGTGAAAAATAACATAATTCCAGACATTTTAACATTTGCTAAACTCTGGATGGTAAAACTTGCCAGAGTACCAAACCTGGGAAGAGGGTCAGGAACTAGTTTAGCAATCAATTTATCAGAGATTAGGTTTAGAAATCTCTCCTTTCTTTGTTGTTCCCTCATTGTGTGGAGCAGATTTGGATATGCAGAATAGAAACAAAAGAGAAAACACACCCAGAAGAAAAATCTGTTACAACAGAAGCATACTATGTATGTATGTGAGAGTTAAGCTTGGTATAATTCTGTTTCATGAAGGCAGAAGAGCTTGGCCATATTGGACAGAGCAAGCACTGGGTAACCTTAAAAAAAAAGGAAAAAAAAACAATATTTATGCTTATGTCCACTTCTCCCCTACAAGCAAAAATAATTTCCATATTTGATAGCTATGAGATCAATTTCACAATTAAAAATGTTTTATTTATTTGGATAAGTTGACAGTATCTAAATAAAGCAGTGCATCACTACAGGTAGTATGGTTGTTCTTTAAAAAAAAAAAAAAAAAAAGGAAAAATATATCACATCAGTAAAACAAAAACAAACAAAAAAGGATAAATAGAACAGCATTGTAAGTATTGGCCTGCACAGGCCAGGTTTTAGAAATTATTTTTCTTTTTTGCCCTCTCTTTTACCGCAGGCTGCTGTGGATCATCCTTTGGGATGCCACGCAGTGCTTCATCCAAGCAATGATATAACAGATACCCTAAATGTTTGATTTAGGTATAATTTACCCAGTCAAAACTATAACAATCACCAATCAAGGATGTTTTGAACCTCATTGACAACTCTGTAATTTCAGCTTCCTGTTGTTGATGCCAACATATCATCAAAACGTATATCCAATTACTAAGGTCTGTGAAAAAATAGCAGTGTTGAAAGGTTTCAATGTTTCTTCTACTTTTTAGACCACTCTGCTATTCGGCATCCCGAAAAGATGGGAGACTCAAGTTTGTTTTTTTTATATCATAAGACTGATATCGGACAGGATTTTGAACAAATCTATCAACAATCGTGAGATGATCTGTAAACTGTATGTACCGTTTTAAATTCAGAGATCCTTAGAGCATTTTCTGTATTTCTAAAAAGGAGGAATTTTATGATAGGCCAATGTTAAAATGTAAATTTGTTAATAAGACAAACACACTTTCAAGATTCAGACTGCTTCGCTTAAGTCTAGTAAATGCCAATACCAGATTTCAATTAAAACTTAAAATAATACATGTTTAACCTATTAACTTATATTAATAACAGCCTACTTCCACAGGCATGTGATGCATTAAATAGTATGAGAGACATCCTTGCAATAATAATTTATTACTAAAATGTATTGTTAAAGGGGAATGCCGTTTTTTTTTTTACATTGGGCCCTTGATTTTACGTTATTACATCATGTTCTACTCACCCATATGAGTTCTGTGTCATTTGGAGCTGTTCTGGAGATATTCCATTAGGTAATATCCAAGTAGCGTGTTCCTATGGGCAACGACTTGAAGGCACAAACTAAACTGTTCATAATTTATAACTTATGGTACTCCAGCATTCATAACGTTGGCGAATCACTGTCCCCCAGACATCCGTGGTTATATTTTTATATTTATATTTTTTAAAAACAATGTGGCGCGTGTATGACGTCATCTGCGCGCTGGACTGGAGTTGTGACAGGCAGCCCGGGCCACAGGCGGCTACGCTCTACCCCTTCTAATCGTTCGGCTAGCTAATCTAGCTAACCTACATGTTATGAATGCTCGTGTACCATAAATGATAAATTATGAACAGATTAGTTTGTCCCTTCAAGTCGTTGCCCATAGGAAGACGTTACCTGGATATAACCTAATATCTTCAGAACAGCTCCAAATGACACAAAACTCATATGGGTGAGTGGAACATGATGTAATAACGTCAAATCAAGGGGCAAATGTAAAAAAAAATAAATAAAAAATGGCATTCCCCTTTAAAGGAGACTGCCACAAAGACAAAGCAAGCATTGAACTCAACAAATACAAGCATAATAACTAAGCCTTTATATTGCCCACCATCAGTGTAATCAGGATGAGAATATCATACAAATGGTGTTAAGATAAATTTTAATCAAAGGTAATGGGTACCAATTTAACAAGCAGTAGATGCTTTATCATTAGTGAGCCATTTCTCAGGTTTGTGCTTCAATCATAGGATTTACGATTACGCTACTTGCTATGTACTATCACAAAATCAGGTTTTTATTTGCCGCTGGTAGCTTAGAGGTTTTTGTTGCGTTTGTTTAAATGACAGCTCTATAAACCTATCCAGAACATAACTTAATGAGGTTTTATAGGCCTAGTAATGACATGTTCTATCATACTTACAAGATAGGACAATAATGGCTTGACGTAGAAATATAGTAGGATGTTTTTTTTGGTTTTCTTTTTTTTTCAAGGCAGAATATTTTGTTTCTCTTCCTAATTAAGAAACTGTTCATTGTCAGCATCAAAAAACGAATAAAAAAAATCATTAATTGTTTTTAGGGGATATTTTGGATATTCATGGTATAATGCGTATTGTTCTTAATTAAGAATACGTGTTTCTAAATTAACCTTTTATGGGTATTAAACTTTTCATACGACTGTAAGGAGTAAAACCCTGTAATTTTATTATTTATGATTTAGTTGATGAGGATCGGATGATATCCAAATGATCTTGATGTTGTTTCTTATGGAATAATTTGACATACATCTCTTCAGATGGTTCAGTCAGACAACACGGTCGGTTAAAAAGCGTCCAAATGCAGTTGAGTTAAATTTACAGTTATTAAGTAGTGAAGATTGCAAATATTTAGTGGACAATTGTGACGCTATGAAGATTGCAAAATTTAAGTAGGCTGCCCAACAAAATCTGCAGCTCTTGAAAGCAAACACAGTGTAGCCGAACCGACAAGCCGGCTAACCATTTGGAAATTTCCAGTTACAATGACACAGATGTAGTCTCAAGTCACCATTGCAAACATTACGAGGGACGTTTAACCAAAGAGAGACTGTTCTCTGGGCGCCAACTGACCCAGCAGAGACAAACATGTGGGTCCCCAAGCAGCTAAACTCTCTCTGCGCAATAAAACTAGCTGAGGTTTGGCTAACTGAAACTAACGTCCCAAACTATTGTTTCCCAGACAACTTGTACGAAGCAAATTGATTAAAATATCATACCTGGTAACCCGTAGGTGTTGTCAATAGCTAAATACATTTGCCAGTTTAACATGCTAAAAGAAGAAGAACCACATACAACAATGCGGTGCTCATAAATGCTAACTCAAGTTAGCTATATATGCTAATACTTTAAATTCAACTTCATTGCAAGATGCAACTTAGTACACAACTATGAACTTTTATACCGATCTACGGTTACTTTAATAACATTGTCGTGTATATAGATTTCTTGATACGCGTAATGTTAAACTTGTCTTAACGTTTAACTCTTGTGGTTTGACCTGTCAGCTCCGTCCCTACTGCTAACTTCAAGCTAGTTCGCTAGCATTTCGTAAACGTGCTAGCAGCGCGTGGAGGCCACGAGCGCTAACAGCAGGCCATAAAATGTCTCCAAGAAAACAATAACAGAACCCGGGAAACGGTGGCAACGCGATCCCTGCGCTGCGCTCCATGTGTACTCTTCATTTGAGAACTTTTATCAGTTTTACCTGCTTGCTCTTGGCGTAAGGTTTAGAAGCGATGTGATATCTCCTGCTTCTAATTTTCCCTCCACCCGTGGCCGCCATGGCTCTTTCGTCTGAGTGTCTATCGATATTTCGGCGCCGGATAGCTGTCATCCAGGACAGCGGCCACCTGCAAAGGAATTGTGGGAAATGTAGTACCTGAACCAAACAAAGGATACCCACATTCTCGACCACAGAACTGGGTTTATGTGTTAAAATACCCAAAATACGCTATGGTAGTTTTGTATATGTCAACAGCACATCCATAAAGCATTGAGTAAAGGTATGGGATTCTACCTCATTGGCCAAATAGAGAAACAAAACGATTAATTAAGTGTTAATCTATATAGTTTGGAATTACAGCTTCAGCACATTACTAAAATGAAAATTTATTAAAAAATAATCTAAGTGGTTTGGTATTTTTTGTGTTCAAGCATATGAAGATGAAACTGTATAAACTAAATAAATATCATCACAATTTATAAATTACAAGTGTTTCCCCTTTCCAATTTATATTTGTTTTACTAAAATGTCACAGATCATCTAGCAAAATGTAATGGAAGACACTGAGAACCTGAGGAAGTACAAAAAGCAATTTTTAAAAGACTATATAATTTTTTTTGTTAAAAAAAGCTTGCAAATCAAAACTCTGTGTAAAAACACTCACCTCTTGTGTTAAATGAATAATTACTTTTGATTTTTAATTATCTGAGATCCCTTTTACTTCATGCCTATGGATAATTACTGCCTTACCTAAGTAATAGGTTAAATAAAGCCTATTTAACAAAATTTAGTCAAGTTAATCACTCTAAAACCTTATTAAACACTACTGAATGAATGAACGAATAAATGGAATTTATTTCAGAAAATTTGACAAACAACAATAAATGAATCAACCAAATACACACAAAAGAGACAACCAAACCAAACACCAGTTTCCAAATTAACTAAATTTAATTTAACATAAATGGAAACAAAACACTCTGCCAAATAAACCTGTTGGTATATACAGCCAGAGAACCATCATTGATTAAAGTAAATTATATATATATAATATTTACATGTATGTATGTAGATGTGTGTGTTATTCATCCATAAGCCCTGAAAAGAATAAGAAGGACATTTCTAAGGCTATGGGTCTCCATGAGAACACATTTAAATGCCATTATCCCTAAATAAAGAAAACTTAGAACAGTGGTGAAATTTCTCCAGACCAGTCTTTATATCGGTTATTGATGACTCACATAGAGAACTCAGAGCAACATCTGAAGCAACAGTACGCCTTAATGGCTGCTGTTAAGGTCAGTGTTTATGATTCAACAAATATAGCCAAAAGAGTTCAGGTGAGAGCCTAAAGATAAAAACGTCTGCAAAATAAATGAAACAATGCACCAATGCCCTTTACTTAGGTAGTCCATTTTCAAGTCAAAGGACTCCAAAGGTCTTTACACTATGTTTAACCACTGATGGAGAGAAGCTACACTGTAGCCACAGCTAACACGGGGCACACTAACAATATCTTACACACTAACATTATCTTGCAAAAACACACAAAAAACTGAGTTTGATGAGATTAAACTAGCAACCCTGCGGTTGTGGGATGAATGTTTGCATCTTATAGCATTGTCATCACTCACAAGACTGTTGGAAAATGATAAGGGGACCAATGAGATACACAGTTTAACTTTTTGGATGGTGTGAGAACCAACCGGGTGAAAATCAACACTGTTTGCTCCATCGCAGCAATCTCAGACAAAACATTTCAAAGCAAATTTCAATTAAAATCGGTTTAGGACTCTGTTATATGACCTTAAAGATGCTTCTTATGCTTGAAAATTGTTGCTGAACTGAAACAATTCTGTGGTACCTAGAGGAAAATGACTCCTCCGCAGTGAGGAAAAACATGACCTCACCGTCCAATTTGAGCTCTTTTGTTGTTTTTTATAAGAATGGTCAAAAATAAAATACAAGCCACCAAATGTGTAAAAACACATTTAAAAAAATCTTATGTTATAAGAAATAGAGTAATATACATAATTTATGATTTTCCTTCTACTTAACACCAACATTTAAGTTTTCAGCCTTTGAACTATTTGTGGTGGAAAAATCCGTTGTACAGCAAGTTACCCCAAACACACCATATTCATGCTAAAGTATGGCAGTGGCAGTATCATGTTGTATTTCTTTTTTTTCTTTTTTTATCCAGGACCGGTATGCTATAAATAGCATTCAAAAATCCTTATAAAACCTATAGAAGACGTGATACTGGAAAAATGGTTCACCCTTGAAAAGACTAATGAACTTGAGAATGCAGTGAAACCTACAATCCCTAATATGTAAACCAAAAGCTCAGTTAAAGTCCAAGCCTAAATCTAATTGATAATTTCTATGAAAGATACTGACTAGATTAACAGAAAAGTTAAAGCAACCAAATCAGAGCTTGTGCCAATCTTGAGCCAAGACAGTAAAATGGAATCACCAACACTGCTGTGAAGAACTTTACCAGTCTCGTCTTTAATTATAATCCTTTAAAATTTATTAATTCATCACTCACAACTCTGTGAAAATTAGCTGACGACAGTTTGAATCATAAAAGTAGGGTTTGAAAGATGGACTTCTTGTTGAAAAGTCAAATTCTCTGTTCATTTAATTCTCCTGTACCTTAAGGATATTTTGCAATTTCTTAATGGAATATAACTAGTTTAACAACAAAACAAGGAAAAATGTAGTCTGACTTAACATCAGGGATGGTTGTCCTCATATTGTGTAGGTCACTGTTTCCCAACTTTTTTTTAACTTTTGTACCTCTTTGGGCATTTGGTCTTACCATGAGTATCCCTCTCAGTCAAAAGTAGGTAATTGTCCAAAAGTGGAACGTGCAATAACTCAAATAAAGACTATGTCGAGACTGATCTCTGTGAGAAGCAGAACAGAGATATACAAAAGATATTTTGTCCCAGCTTCCATTAGACGGACTTGAAGGACTGAGTTTTATTTAATTTTTTTTAAATCTAATTATGTTTTTTCTAAATCTAATTATGTTTTTTTTTTTTTTTTTTTTATCTTTGCTATCGAGCAGGGGAATTTCCCATCTATTCATTCCTTTTAATTTGAGCATTTAATTTTATATATATGCTTTCTATCACAAATAAAAAAAACAAACAAAGCGAATATGTTGCCTGGAAGTTATTAAGGAATCAAAATAAATACAAGATAAAATCATATTATGTGCCTGTATTTAATAAAGTGGAGCTCCTCTGAGTAACTCCCTTATAATCACATTTAAAATTGATGAATGGGGAACAAAATACAGAGCAAAAATTATATTCAGAATGACTTAGTTCTAAACTTACTTTTTGGTGGAAAAAAAAAGCTTGTTTAATTTTTTCAATTGGGTCCTCACAAAACAAAATAGAGACCCAACCCTAATTATTCTACTACCTAAGAAATACAATATTTTCATGTACCACTAGCCATGCAAAGCAGACCAATAGGGGTACACGGACCACTGGTGGTACGAGTGATAAATTACTGAACAACTGTTAATATCTCAGAGTCCAACAGTGAAAAAAAAAGAAAAAAAACCTTCTGGATGTTGACAGCAATTAAATTATTTCAAAGATTATTCTCAAAAACGGATATTTATTCAATGTGCCCATTACACTGTGTAGAAAAATCAAGTTAGAATCAAACATTGGCATAGGTAACCTTACCAAGTTTAAAGCAACACAACTATCATACATTTTTATTGTTAAGTAATAATTCACAGGAAGACTTCAGTGTTCAAGGCACAAACATTACTCAAGTTAGTGCTAATTACTTTGTCAAAATAAAAAAATTGCAAACTAGCAGTTTATAATGTGCAGAACTAACAATGTTACCAACTCAAGTTTTATCTTGAGTCCTAAACATAGTTTAATAACGCTAAAGGACAATCAAATACAAATAGCAGAAAATTAAACACACTTTTACAATCAAACATTTACAAAAGCATCATATTTTCAGAGGTTATTATTAGTAGTCAGAATAAAAAACACTAAGCTTAGATGCTTCAGTAACAGTAGTTTGGTCTCATCATCGGTTGGTACAAAACACTTAAGTGCAGCTTTCATCTAAGAAAAGCCCTTTAAACCTTTAACTGGATCAGATAAAAGTGCAAAATTCAGATATTTCAACTGAAATAATTAATTTGATTTAAATATGTATAAAGAGGTCAATTTATTTTTAGTGCATATTTAACATCATGCTGCAGTGAAGCAGCATCAAAACAGTGCTTAAGGTAGATTTTAATACTCCACTTCAGCCTTTTTTGTTACTTTTAACATCAAGAACTATAATCAGGCAGTTTAACAAAGCTTTAAACCTGCAGATACAGGTCATTTCTGACTCTCAAACATATTAGAACTTCAAGCTGAATCTTAAAAATGTCGCCTTTATCACAGTTTTTTGGTTTTCAGTGACTCAAAAAGAAACAAAACATTGTTACAGGTGTAAATATCAATTATATATTAAATCTACCATCTAATGGTCCCTTAAAAAAACAACAACCAAAAAACCTGAATAATTTCTTCACTTGTTCATCGTTTCTTCCCCCCTTGGCTGCCAATAACCCTGTTCCTAGCAGGGCCCTTTCTCCGTTTTGTTGGCTGGAGATGTTCAGATGAATCGGTCTGATCTAAGAGGCAAAAAAACAATACGACCCAGCTACGGTTAATATTTAGAGAAAATGCCATTGAATAAAACTTTATTGCTATGAGGCCTACCTATCTGATCATCAGGGCTGGAACTATACAAGTCAGACACACCTCTGTCATCTGGGTCGTCATTTTGTAAAGAAACGCTCTGTTGACAAAAAAAACAAAACGCCTTCTGTGACATGGTGGTTATTTGTTTTAAATAAACACTTCAACCTTTAACTTTACATTTTGAAATAGGAAACAATCTGTCATGATTTTTAAAACTAATCATTAATGAGCTAAATTAAAGAAGGTATGTATTCATTTAGAGCAGTTAAAGAGAAAAACAAACATTCTAAGCAAAAACCTTAACTGCAATATTTTGGGAAATAATTTTTTTAACTCCATGCTTACTTTAAATTTTAAAAGAAATCAACCCACAAATACTATATAGACTAGTCTGATTTGTTGATAGGTTTGTTTTACGAGTGAGAGACACCAAAACAAAACAAGAGATCCATTATAATCTGGAATTTTACAAACCTGTGGATTAGTGCTTTTATGCCAAAAAAATAAAAAAATACTCAATAGATAACTCTGATCTCAACATCTGATGATTATTGTGCAATTAATGGCATCACTGACAAGAGCAAAGGATGGTTCTCACCTTTAGCTTACTTTGTTCATACCAAACCATGCCATATAGACACAGGAGGGTAATGAGCGCCTGAATGAAAAGAGAAGAAAAAGGTCAGTTGACATAAACATTTAAACTAATTTTTGTTTGCAGTGAAAATAAATAATACATTGTTTTGTGGTCTTTTTCCCCTAAAGAATCTGAAAACACATTTGGATAACATACAGGCTGTAAAAGACAAGAGCTGGAATATTTGGGAAAATATCCACATCAGACATTAGTCAGTCTTTTTAGGATTTCATTTTCTAATCCATTTTACCTTCTCCCGTTTATGTACCACATTGTCCTGTTCTTTCACAGAAAAGCCTAATAGAATACATTGAACCTTTCAACAGTTACCTGAGAATTTCCCCCCCCCAATTGTTTTAAATGTATTTCCCCATCACATGTTTTTCTCTTCAAGTTTATACTGTATATTGTGAAATAACCAAGGAAAAGTTAAATATTTTTGAGATTTTTATCATGTGAAAGGTACCTATCCATACTCCCCAGCCCTCAGGAGAATGGTCCACATTCTGAGTGTTCAAATAAACTACAACTAAAAATCACAAACATTGATCAATATATTTTCTTACCAGGCAGAGCAACCAAAGGACCACATACCAAATTTGAGTCTTGGAAAATAAGTCAAGACCAAATTTTACACAAGCAAGAGCTTCCAGGAATGCAATGGCTCTAAAGGAAAGAAGACAGCAACAACAAAAAAAAGCCAATGAGCTCTTGAATGCTGTCTTTCAACATTGAAACATAAAACAACTGCTCCCTCTTATGGCAAAACATTTAAACTGCACCATCAGGTCTCTGTCAGACATGCAGGGTCATTAGTTGGTTTATATATTCCTCCCCCACTCCTAAACATAGACCTAATCATGATTTTCGGAAATGTACCTAGAAAATCTCACAATTAGGGATTTCTAATTGATGGTGAAGGCTCATGCTGTTGCCCTAGCAACTGCTGCAGACTAAGGGCATCAATTTATTTGTATTTAAAGGTATAGTGGAGGATGTTCCTTTTTGTCACCTTTCCATGTGCTTTTTTTTTTTTTTTTTAGACCTTTGAATTATTGCCCAAAGTGCAGAGACGGTTGAAGTTGAAGCTAAAGCCAAAAGACATTTTCTTCTAAGAGAGTGTTCTGAGGAACACATATTTTTAAAGGAGCAGATAAGATAATCTTGCCTTTATGGCTTGTCATGTTAAAAGCACAGGGACTAAAAAAGCACAGCAGGAAAACAATACTTTCTCAGAGAAATCTTCTTTAATAAATTATTGTACTTAAAGTAAATACTGCATTCTTACAGTGTATGATTATATAAAAAGTTTATTTCTATCATATTTAAAATGGTGTAACAATAGGTGAGGAAGGGCCTTTAGTAGGATAATATTTGCAAATTTTATTGCTGCTACTTAAAAGTTATTCAGTATAATTGACAAACTAGAAAATGTTATTAAGAGAGAAATTATAAAATAAGAAAGAAAACTTACCCAAACACCCAACACTGTGTGCCAACCCGTTTACACTGAGTGTCCGTCAGGTATGCATAATACTGTCTGTTAAAGCATAAGAACATCTGTGTCAACATAAATAGTCATACAAAAGGAATGTAATCATGTGTAGAAAAAAATGTGGAAGACAGTAATCTACATCCATGAGCTATTTCTCTATAAGCAGCTTATTTTTCACGTTAGAGGAAACTTTTCTTGTTCTATTAACCTCCATTATTTTCTGCGAGAAAATTATGCTGTTAAAGAAGATATTTTCAAAGATTGAACACACCGCACTGTGGGTGCAGTGATCATTCCAATTAGCAGGATGCGACACCAGCTGAGAGGGTGGGAGGCCTGGAAGATGAAGATGTGCTTCAGGAAAAAGGTGTTCAGCTCCGTCAACTGCAAACAGAAATGAATGAAAGTTGTTAACAGCCGTCTAAGGGATGTGTTAAAGAGAAGATCTTTGTTTGAAATGCTTTATCAGCTCCAATAAACTATCAACACCCAATAGTATTTAAATATATACCAAAGACTTTAAGAGTATTAAAGGTTTAAGCAGAGAACAGAAGATGGACACAACCTGCCATAAGATCATAAAGAGGTAGATTCCTGCCAGCCTCTGGGACGAAGACTTTGGATCAAACCAGCGCACGTAGGTCCAACTGGCTGGAGTGAACTGAAGCACGGCTCGCTTTAATTTCCCCGTGGTTGAGTGGATTTCTCTGAGCACAAGCAGAACATTAGAAATAACTGACATTTGGCATTTTTTCACTAAATCGCTTTATTATTAATGTTTTTTTAACAAAACCAAAAGGTCTTCAAAAAACCTTCTGGATTATGATATTTTTGACAAATGTCCGTAGGGACTATTATTAACTGGGTCAAAGTCAGAAATTGGACCTTCTTTAATTACTATGCCAATATGTGACCAGTGAATTTCTCCGCTGTGAGATCAATAAAGCTCATCTAATCTAATCTAATGAAATTCAATTTCTTAGGGGACTTAAACCACCTTTGTAAGCAGCAATAATGAGGTTTCTTTAAGCTGGTGGTGTCCAAACATTTTGCAGAGATCATCAAAATAAAAGAAAAAATATATATATTCATTAAAATTGTAAAAGTAATTATATTGTGGTTTAGTAACTTAAAAATGTACCAAAAAGTGATAATAAAAAAATAACCAAATGGGTTGATTTTTGTAGAAATGGGAGTTTGTAAAAGAATTTAGATGTAAAAGATTTTAGATTTGAAGAGTCTTGTATCTTGTTAAAAGAAGAGTACACCATTTCCTTATTTCTTGGGTCTGTTTTGTTGATCTAGAATTATTAATTTTTTTTTCCTATGCTCTGCAGCAAGACGTGGAAATGAGTGCCTCTTTCTTTGAAAACAATGCTTTTAGCCAAGTTTACCGAATAACTTAAAGTAAGGGTGCCCAGGTTTTTTTGGTGTTTAATTTGTCAGAATTCCAACTATTAAGACCCAATTATTACCAGCATTGCTACTGGCCTCATGAAGACCAATATGTATGCTATGAGAACATAAGATGAGGCCAACACTGACTTGATGCTGGCCCAGCGATAGGTCCTCATCTCCAAGTAACGGCAGATTGTCATCCCCAGCCAGATTCCTCCTCCGTTACACAACAGGATGTCCAAGATGACCTGATCCCACCAGCACTCTGCAAAGTTTGGCAGAAGGTGCATGAAGAAGAGCTGGGAGAGAGGGTCAGAAGGGCAGAGAGCAGAGTGAATGTCAAAACAGCAAAAAGGTACAGTTTTTTTTATTGAACTTCATGAGACTGATATGGGTTTAGTGGAGAAGTATTATAGAAAGATGAACTTATTCTGATAGGGTCTACAGTTTTTTTTTTAAATTAGTTATACTAAATGTGAGCATTTTATTTTTTTTTATTACAGTTAGAAATAAAGATAAACTAACTAACACTAGTGAGAGTACACAGCATACTCATGCGCAAATAACTAAGAATCACAACCAGCAAAGACTGCTGTGGTCTCGCCATGTTTTCTTTTTACCTCAGTGAGTTCCCAGGTGATGCTGATGGTCCAGCACAGGCCGTAGCTGCGGATCAGCAGAGCCTTCATGGCCCATCCTGCGAAGTGGCCGAAAGCAAAGATGTCGAAGTGGCTCAGCACACGCTCCCATGTTATCACGGTACAGTTTACTGCATATTCCTATAGAAGGACAAAGTAGCCAATAGATACAGACCAATTTTCTCTTACAGGCAGATATTCTATCTTATTGTCCTAAAGTTTCAATTGGATGTGAAATTTTAACTATTTTTAGCTAAAACAAATGTTTTAATGTGAATGAAAATAAATGATAGAATGCTTTGTAATCAAAAGGGATTAAATCGTTTTATATGGTAGATCTGATGCACTTTTTGTTCAGACAGACATCTTAAGCACATATAAGTGTTAAAAACCAAAGGGAATAAGTTTCTCTTTGCTCTGATTTTTCATAAATCAATGGAAGTTGGGGAAGGGAACCATCCCTACCATGATGTCAGCTTCCCGTTTGGCAAAACGCAGATTGGGATCAAGCCAGTACATCAGAGTCTTTACTTGATCCCAATTGAGGAAGATGAGGAAAACGAGAAAAAGGAAGTAGAGCACGCTAAGACCTAGCAGAGACGAGAGAAAACACAGTGAAAATTAAGTCAAAGATGATTTGCATATGAAGAACATCTTTTGGTAACTCACCAAACACCATTCTCCATATCGCAGGATGAGGCCTTGTAAAGGGTCCTAAAGAAAAGAGCATTAGTCATTTTATGAAGAGTTATTTTTATGGGACAGGTGAATAATTCAAACACAAGGATAAAGAAGATCTGGGCTTTAGGTAACAATTATGTATATTTAATAGAACCATAACCCACTTTGAAAGTATTTTTTCTTTTAGTGATAAAAAAAAAAAAAAATGAATTATACACTCAAACTGCAAATTGATATCTTTGCTACCGTTTTTATAAAGTTTGCTGCTTCAACATGTGAATTCTTCATGTCTCTCAATGAGATGTAATCATATAAAATAAAAATAACTGACATAAATATTATATGACTGCAAAGAAATTTTAAAATCTGCAATAGGAAACTGAAGCTTTTGTGAAGAAAAATGTGACCATGTTCTTTAGTCCAGTTAGAGGAGCGCTTGTCAGAAAAATCTGATAAAGCATCACACAAGTTTAAACAATGTAAAGCTTGAAGAACCAGTGTTGCTCTTTAGCTCTTACAGGCGAGTTTTATGATACGAGGAAGAATATTAGCTAATCCCTCATTTCTTTGTATTTTGTTTCTAAGAAGTCACACCTTTTCATTGATACTCAGAATTTCTTAAGATAAGATCATTTTCAGAAAATGGCTATTGACGGTTTGATAGTCTTAGGTTAGGTTTGATAGGCCACCCCTACCATTGTTCCCTCTAATACAGATGGTGGCAGCAGTAATACTCTCAAGTGGAATATTCAAAACATTTTAATTTTCTGTGGTTAATTAAACACATCCATATACTAACATCAAAGATGATAAGTACAGAATTCATGCTCTTTTTAGAACTAGATTTTGTGTTTTATGGGGTAAATAGAAAATTATGTCTCTGCGAGTCATCTAGGGGTCTCCAGTGAAATCAAAGATAAATAACAATTTCAATAAAAACTTTTCAAATAATCAATTTATGTAGATATTAGTGCTTTCAAATATCAATGTTATGCAGAATGTTTATTGATACAAGTAGGTAAGTAATGACAATGATTGATTTACGCCCCAAAACTCAAAACTGAGTTTTATCCACTATACCTTTTATCTAAAAATTACAGATGTTTAAATATATGCGTCTATTTGTTAGCAAAGGTTTTAGGAAAGTATAGTTAGTCTTTATTTAGAAAATAGGGATTTTTTGCTCGTTCATTTTCCTGTTGGAACTGTGTAGATTGACCCTGGGGTCATTCAAGGGCTCATCTAATTGGTCAGAGGCCAAAATAAGATGTACAGCCATGTAGGAGCATCTTTGCTGAATGGCTGGATATAGATCTTGTGCTTCTAGACCTCACTGAGGGACGGGGAGCTCCGTTTGTAAGGGTATGCAACTAGTTAAAATGAGGTCAATCTGTGTAGATTGACCTGAGGGTCAATCGCCCACCCCTCAGTGTACATTGGTTATTGCCTGGCCACCCTTATAAAAAATGTTGGCTTCACCTCTGGGGCCGAGGACAGTTTAAGTCTATAGTGTTTTAAATCGGATCCCTCTCTTGTCTACCATTTGTTGTCCCCTCCCTCAGCTCTATGCACTCCATGATATGAAGCTTTCACTAAATGGACAGGACTACAGGAAAAGACCCCTTTAAGACAGCAAAAAAAACCCCCCCCAAAAAAACAGGATAACTGAAAGCATGATATAATTTCAACCATCCCAGGTTTATGACTTCATACTCTCATTTCATAATTATATTTAATCCACAGCTTACCATTGGGAAAAGCCAGGATGCTGATGACCAAGAAGAAGGAAACAACCACTAATAGACCGACACGAAGGTTGTTGTCAGAGTTTTCATCGTCCCTGTCAAAATAAGGGTTTTTCCCATAAACAAACTGTTGAGATTAAATAGCTAAATCTAATGTAGCCTACCTGGTGAAGGCAAAGTACATGAGACTAAGCACAGTAACTGTCAGAAGGCTGATGGTGTGTGGCTTGTAGAAGAAGTCAAGACAGATATCTTCCACTTGTTGCTCATTTATCATTCGGAAATGCAGTATATAGTTATTATCTTGGCTCCTCGATGAGCGGAGAACCGCCGTGGCTGCCATGTTACTGTCCCTAAACTACTCCGTAAGTTATTCTGATATAATTTTACAACCGAAAGCCGAACACCAGCAGACTTTGGAGACAATCCTCAGAGCCTGGATAACCAGCTCTAAGGAACCTGGAGGGCGGACTGAACCACTTTACTTCAATAAGGAGGGGTGCATAAACGTTGATGAGTATTTTTTCAAATATACCCATTTGGAACAAAATGTAAAAATATATATTAAACCTATATTTATTTACTATAATGGGTTTCTAAACAGTTCCATTGAATAAAGAACACGCTATAAAAAATATAATTATTGACCAGTGATGAAACCACAAGCAATGGAACGTCTGAAAATATGGGACGTTTGGGTGCAGATCTTCCGTCCATGTCCACGTGAAAAACAATTTATATTTCTTAACGTTTCAACTCCATGTTTAACTTAATATCACGGAAGTGTAATCTTAATTTAGGTTGCCACAGTAAGAGACCAAGGTTTGAATAGAAACGTGAGTATTTTAATTGTCCCGTTGTTTTGTTACAACCAGGGTTAGCTATGTGATTTTTAGGGTTGCTATAAACTTAGCATGTTAGCATAGCATAGTCACACCAGCCTCTTAGAGGACATTATAAACAACTACCTGAAAAGTGAATTTACACTTGAATAGCTTTATAACATAAATTTTAATTACGGCATCATGCGTTATATGAAAAAAATCTATATTTATATGTTGTTACAAGTGTAATTACTTGCAGATATACTGCATACATCGAGCTGGACAAACATTAAATTCTGTTAAGTTATTCAGTTACCCTTGAAAATACAATTGCATTAATATTAAATGGTTATAGCTTGTCTAATTTTAAATATCGTTTTTACAAGAAATCTAATAATTGAAATTATTTATTCATATAATTTGTTTGGCTTGATCTTTATCTCATCTTGTATCTATTCATTGAATAAAAATTAAATGACCTATGATCAGAGTTATCTATACAAATAAAGCTGATCTTTGAACTGATTCCACACCTTTTTTTTTTCCTCTGTTCTTTTCCTGGCTGCAGTGTCTATAGAGAGGCTTCTTCTAAGCATAGGGTGTGCAGATGTCCTGATCTGTGCATTAATGTTCTGCATTTACCACTTTTGCCCTGCATCCCAATAACAAGCACTTGACTGGGTTAAAATATAAAATAAAACAAAAGTGTTTAACATCTGTTTTAGATGTAATGAGAGCAGAGCTGCAGCTAGAAGAAAGATGACTTAGAGCAGGATTTTTAATTATTTTCACTTTCTATGGGAGCCAACATAGGGAGGCCTACATTGAACGTGAAATCTATACTTTCAAAAACATATCTAGAAAACCTGATTAGTTCACTCAGCCTGATAATGGATGATTTCTTTTGTCATTGTTTTCAAACCTCTTTTTTTTTTTTTTTTTTTTTTTCCAGGATTACCATGTCCTCTGCCTGCGCACAGCTCTGTCTGCGATGTAGAGGGTTTCTTTCCTCAATGAACAGCTCCCGTCTGTACTATGTTCAAATTCAACATAGTGTGAGAAAAGACAAATCTACCAAAATCGGCGAAGGATTGTTATCCAGAGGAAATCACACAGCAGCTCAGACAAGACTGAGCTGGAAACGTCCAACGTCTTGCTACTTTGGTATTACAGCAAAATATCTGACAACCGAGACGGAGGAAAGCAAACTTGGAACTGACATTGCTGAATACAAGCCTGCTCTGTTGCCAACAGTAGATGTTTCACCCTGCCCTCCAAATTTGATTCCTCCTGGTATGTATTGAGTCTCTGTCGTCAAACATTATAATTGACAATGCGATAAAACAATTGCTCTTTAAGCATTAAATTGCTTCTGACTTCCTGTTTTTGTTTCCTTTATTAAGAAGACCTGGATGCTAATGACCACTGTTCAGCACTGGAGGAAATCAGTGATGAAGAAGCTGCTGCCATTTCTATTCCTCCCTCTATTCCTCCATCCTCTGTGTCTCTTCGCGACTATGTTGACAAGTCGGAGACACTTACAAAGCTGGTGCAGCTTGGTAAACAACTCATAAAACCTTTTTCTTTCTTTCTTCTTTTTTTTTTTTGCTGTTTCAGAGCTCAAAACTTAAAATTTAGTTTGATTTTTCAATCACATTTTGTTACAGGGGTAAGTTTGTGGAAGCTGGAGCAAAGACCCAATGTTGGCTCCATGTTGCTTAGACTTGATTTCAACAGAGATGTAGCACCTCGCCTCTTGTTTTTAAAAGAAATTGGAGTGGAGGACTCTCGTCTAGGCTACATCATCTCTCACAATCCATTCATCCTCTCAGAGAGTTTGGAAAACCTGCAAGCCAGGTAACATGAAAATATACACTGCCTGGAAAAAATGTTCACACCCCTTAACACTTTTAAAGTTTTTGTCACATTACAACAACAGACCTCAGTGTATTTTATGTGACAAATCACCAAAATGTATCTCTTAAATTTAGCCTGTTGAAGTTAATACATTATAGAATATGCTATGGCAAAAATTGTAGCAGCAATATGGGTTCAGCTCATTCAGACTGGATGGAGAGCATTTCATAGTAGCATGGAAAACATTTCAAGAATTCCCTCGGATGTTTTTTATCATGTCTGACCCCTTCCCAAAAGCCTGATACTTGTATTATCACCATGTATTACTGTTAGGATGATGTGTTCCAGGTAATGGGAAGCGTTAGCTTTCCGTAATGCCAAGTGTTTTTTTTGTTTTTTTTATATGCAGGCCAAACATAAATTTTTGTCTCATCTGACCAGGGCATCTTCTTCTATATGAACCCTACTGTTGTACTTTCTAGATCTGTTTATTTAGGCGAAGGGTCATGTTATACAGCTTTCTAGAGTTTTCAGATGATAAATTGAGCAAGGCTTTATGAGGTTTTCAATTTTTTTTTTTTTTTTTACAATAAATCACAATAGGTTACATCTGCTAATAACTGCTTTTTGCAGAGATGGAGGATCTGGAGTTAACAAGTCATCTCTATGGCTATGTTTACACTGCTGGCCTTGATGCTCAGTTACGATTTTTTTGTGAAATCCGATTTTTTTTACGTTGCTATTCACATTTCCAAATATATGCGCTTTATATGTGATCTCCTGTGTGAACTGCAGTCATACAGCTTAATTGTCCCGCATGCGCAGTAGATGACACAATGACATCAAAAGCCAGCGTGCTTCGTGTTTACGGAAGTAAACATAGATGTAGCGCTTAAAACCTCAATCTTTTTGAGATGTTTAAAAAAAGATACTGCTCTCTGCATCATCGTCCACCGTGGTGTTTGTTTTTCTTGCCATTTATGTTTAGCAAGAAGCAGAATAGTGACCTTTGTTGGGTATTGATGGTGTTCAGGTCAGATGAATGCGACCTGGCTGTTCAGACATAAGTCGCATTTGAAAGGATCAGATTCATATCGAATTTAGGACCACATAGCCAAGTCGCCTGGGTCACATTAGAAAAAATCAGATCTGTGTTGTTCAGATTGCCATGAAAGGAACAGATCACGGTCAAATGTGGGCAAAAAAATGGGATTTGGGTCACTTCAGGGTGCAGTGTGAATGTAGCCTAAGTCATGTGTTTGTTCTGCCCAGCCAATTAACCAGGTGAGTCCAATCTTCACAGGTTAATTCACTATGCAGATTGGACTCACCTGGACTCACCTTTAATTATCCTATTTTGGGAAAAATTAATGGATAAAGCCATGAAGAATTATTTTTCTATTTAAAATTAATAGACTGCCTTGTGTTGATTCATCACAACAAGTTCCAAATTGGTACATCAAAGTTTTTATGAAGAATAAAAATACTTATACCGAATACTTTATTTAGGACACTTGTTAACGTTTCCTTCTCCCTTATATTGATGATTTTTTCTCTTGTTTTTACCAAGGGTGAACTATCTAAAGTCGAGGAAGTTCAGTTCAGAAACGGTTGCATCTATGGTCTCCAGAGCGCCATATCTGCTTAACTTCAGTGTGAAGAGGCTGGACAACAGACTGGGTTTTTATCAGCAGCAGCTTAAACTCAGTGCTTCCAATGTATGTTATATGAGATCATCTAGTATCAAATAAAATTATTGCTGAAATGATAAGTATTTTTTTCTGTTTTTGACAATAAGAAAATTAAGAAAACACTAACAGACCATTTCTAATCTCTCTACAGACGCGGAATATTGTTGCTCGTCTCCCCAGGTTACTTTGTGGCAGCTTGGAGCCTGTTAAAGAAAATTTGAAGGTATAGAGTCAGAGCATAACATGTAAAAAATAAAAACAGAATTTGAATTTATTTTTCGACGGCATGCAAAACCACTTTTTAAAATTTATTTTTTCGTAATGTGTTCTACAGGTGTGTAAAATAGAGCTTGGGTTTAAGGAAAATGAGATCCAGCATATTGTTATTGCCGTCCCTAAGGTGTTGACAACCAATAAAAAAAAGCTAACCCAGATATTTGACTTCCTTCATAACACCATGAAGGTTCCCCACCACCTGATCACAAAGTTTCCACAGGTAGGTGGCCTCAGCTATTTATTTTAAGCTTTAAAAAAGTGTTTTATCTTTTCCTTGTGGTTTTTATTTAAAATGAAACCTTTTTCTTTTATTTTATTTTCATTTTACTATTTTACTATCTCTTAAGGTCCTCAATACAAAGTTCCTTCGTCTCAAAGAGCGACACCTGTTTCTCCAGTATCTCGGAAAGGCTCAATATGAACCAAACCTACCCAGCTACATCTCATTGGACCGCTTGGTGTCCTTGCCAGATGAGGTCTTTTGCACGGAGCTGGCTTTGGCCACATTGGAAGATTTTTATCTGTTCCAAAAGACACTTTGATTCTTTATGGTTTGGATGATAGAAGTGGCCCCACAAAAAAAAGTAAATTACACTGAAGACTGAATGGATGGAGATAAATGAAGTATGTTTTGTAAATATGCTCAAAAAAATTATGCATATCACCTTCTGTAGTAAAATTATCCTTTGTAAAAATGATAACTGTGTAAATTACATTTCTTCTATTTGCAAGTTTGAATGTTTAAGTTTATGTGAATAAAACATTCTTTTTATTTAAAGTTAACAATCTGTTTTAACTGCTCATGCTATGTATCCATTTCTCACCTGTTTAATTCAGTTTTATGCATCAGGATGTCTTGGTTTACTTTAAATTTCAACTTTAAACTTTTTTACTATCTAAATGGGTTAAAATAATGTATATTCATGGTGCCACATGTCTAACCTCTCAGTTCTGAACTTTAAATGCAAATTTGTTTATTGCATTCAATAGAATAGAAATATCCTTTATGCTTTTGCAGAGAAAAAATACATGTATGTTAGAGGCAACATGAGAAAACTTCACATGGGAATCAAAAATAAGAATTGACCATACAGTAAAGGAGAAACCTACATCTTCAAGAAAAAATACCCAGTTATAAAAATTGCATGCTCAAATTTGAGTGTGCAACATATGACTGTTATACCTCTATCCAGTCTTGAGAAAACAAGCAACCAGTCGTTTGCTTAAAAAAAACAAACTATAAAATATTGGCCTGAATCTAAACGGTTACAGAGTACATGTAAGAATGCAAATATAAAATGGAAGTGTAAACACTGAGCTTTTTGGGAGCAGTGATTATAAAGTCTACCAGCTGCTGAGAGGATCTGAGATGACGTTTATTTGTGTATTTAAGATGCAGCGGTTTTCCACTAAATGAGCTGTCCAGTTTATCAACAGCCTTATGCAGTGGGTGGGAGACCAACAGTGATGTTATTCTTCCTGTCCTGTCTCCAACCACCTATGCTGTGTCCAGAGGGCACCCCAAACTTACCTCCTACACATGTAGGGCATGAGTCATATGTTGTAGATCTCTGCTTTGGAAGTGTTAATATGATTATAATCTTAACTTTCTGTAAGGTCATGAGCAGTTTTTCTTATCTGGCCTTGCATCTTATTTTTTTTAAAAAAGGTTAGAGAATAATCTGGCATTCTCACTCCAATTCCGTTGTGAGTTTGCAAGGCTTGACATTGAATATATATGGGTATTTTCCCAAATGAAAAAATACACCAGTTTGTCATGGTTAAGCTTATGATAAATATGTGAATTTATAAAATATCTTATAAATCCTAGTTTGATCCTGTAAAGGTTTGGTTCTTGATATCACCAAAACTCACCGACAAGAAGATACTGACTTTAAGAAGTGTACTTATTTTAAACATTTGTATTCATTGGAAAAAACGATATTTCCTTTTAGAAGGGTTTTTTCTTTTTTACTTATTTAAGTTATAACTGGGAACATAAAAAAGAAGCAACAAAAAAATAAATAAAATAGAAATGAGAAAGATTAAGTTACCATTTATATTTTCTCTTTTACCATTATCTTTATATACATAAATTACGGTGTATGGCGTTTCTATTCGCAACTTGAATCCTTTAACTTAAAAACAAAGGCTTAAAATTTGGACCAAAAATATAGATTTAATTTTTTACGTTTTGTATTTGGAATGGATTAATTAAAATGTCTATTAGACATAAAAAAAAAAGTTAATTCCTCCACTGTGAGTTCAATAAAGTATCAATTTCATAAGTCATTAAGTAACACAGTCACTGCTTCTTTCAAATTTAGAATACTTCCCAACAGTGTTGTCTAATGCAACAACAGAAATAAAGAAATTATAAAAGTTTCAAAACCCCGCAGCTTGTACAAAACTAATGTTCAGTCCGTGCATAAAACTGGTTCCCTGTAGAAGACAGGCTTCAACATTCACTACTACTACTTGTCTGGAACACCATAACAAAGTCAACAGTCATCATTTATAAGAACTTAGAATTTTGTTCAAGTAAACACACCCATTTTACAAGAAATACTAGTATTGGAAATTAGAGCCTACCAACAGAAGAAACTAAAGCTGTTAAAAAAAAAACGTTTTCTATAGAGGAATATACCAGTGAACCTAGAATCTATTACCTCAATATATTTCATAAACAAAAAATAAAGTTCTATATAAGGTGTTATTGAAATAATATATTATAGAAACAATATGTTATTGAAACAATCTGGGGGTATGTATGTGTGAGCATACATAAGCATATGTATATTTGTATATATATATGTATATATACCTTGTTTATTGATTATGATCAAAATAAAGATATATCAATTTGAGGGTCAGTTATTATTGCTGATGAATTTGGGAAAATTACATTGATTAGTGTAGCATGGTGATTTTCACTTTCATTTATTTTTATTTTATTCATCTCTCTATGTGTTGAGTATATGTGTATATGTATGTAAGTATGTATATAGATGTATCTTTTATTTTTATGCTTTTTTGTGTGTTGCACCATTAGTGTAATTTATTTTATATGGACCCCATTAAGAAAAGCAGCAGCATCTCGCTGTAGCTAATGAGGACAGACAATAAAATACAAATAAAAACATATATATATTTTTTTAAATAAATGCCATAGAGCGAGTTTAAGCTTGATGTCACTATTTCCAGACTTTTCCGGTCTTGTGCGAAAGCGCGGAGGCGTCTTTTACCCATAACACACCGCGGTCGCTCTCAGTGGTAAAGATGGCGTCCAGGGCACCAGGTAAGAGAACACCGCTTCTGTTTAAATAACATTTCCACATCCCCAAACGTCTTGTCAGGTGACGTATAAAGACACTCGGTAGATTGTCAAACACCACGTAGCTTTATTCTTTGTCTTCTGCACCAAAATGAGTTTATTTGGCGTCTAATTTGTGTGTGTCCTTTAATGTCCCCTTGCTATCTGATGCTAACCGGCTGGGTATTGATAGCTTAGCATTCCCCGCTAAGGCTAAATAACAAAAGACGTGCCATTATAATCGATCTATAAACATTTTGAAGGTATTTCTCAATAACCAACCTTTTTTTGTATGCAGCCTTTTAAATATATTATTTAGCGATGGCCAATTGATATACTTTGTCCTGTTTATACGTTTGTTCATCAAATCAAAGCTCAGATAGTGTTTAGCTGTCAACAGCAAGCTAATGGCATTTTAATGCCATATATTTTAGAAGGCTTTTTTTTCGTCTGCATTTTGTTACACAGCAAATGACCTCCAGATAGTTATAAGGGAAATGTATATAAGTATCTCTTTGACGAAAAGGTTTTCATCAAAATAAACAGTAAATGCATGCTTTCAAATGTAAGACATAGAACTATCATACTATATGGTTTGTCCACAGCGTGTGTGTGTATATGTCAGGAAATCAACAATTGTTTGTCAGCTCTAAAGCTTTGTCAGCAGTTGCATATGTGACAGCAACATACTGAGTTACTTTGAGTTATCTGACTTATTTTATCTTTCGTTGCACTCTTTTGTTTTATATTTTTATTTTGCCTTATGCCTTTGTTATTATATAATGTCTTCGCCCTTGACTGAGATTGTTTGTGTTCATCGTGTTACAGTTGTGACAGGCCGGCTCATGCTTGGTTTCCGGAAATGGTATTACAACTTATGCGGCTTTAACAAGCTTGGTAAGTCCATTTAAGATGTTTATAAAGTAGAATATAGAAATTTTGTACGTTTAAATCCTCATGTGAAGTAATATCGCTTTCTGTTTGGTTGTTTGAATTGTAAAAAAAACCCCTAATTTTTGTTCTAAGCTGAGATTGTTAATATGCTTACCTCCATGACTTATTTCCTTTTTTTGATTGGAAAATGGCTATAGATGTACATCAAAAATAATGAATTGTGTGGAACAGTCAAAAGCAACATATTGCAAATCCCCTGCTGTTTATTTTTCTCTTCTTTTAACTTTAATCTTAACTTTTTGAATCAGTACATATGTAGATATTTACAGAGAAAAAAACCTGCTATAAATGTAAAAATCTATAATGATCAGCCATAGACATGGTTGTTGGATCTCCAGAAACTGATTATGTTTACTGTTGCAGGTTTAATGCGTGATGACACAATATATGAGGATTCAGACGTGAAGGAGGCCCTAAAAAGGCTTCCAGAGAACGTTTATAACGACAGGACATTCAGGATCAAGAGGGCCCTGGATCTCTCAATGAAGCAGCAGCTTCTCCCAAAAGATCAGTGGACAAAATTCGAAGAGGCAAGTTTTTAAACGAATAAGTGAATGGTTTTCTTTAGAAGACCCTTGAAGTGTGATTCAGTATGTGGAGAGTATTGTATATGTGTGTTAAGTACAGAATTGTCCCAATGAGATAATCGTTTAAATATTTCATTTTGTCAACCACTATCAGATGTGTTTGAGGCTTCTATTTACTTCATAAATCTAATCTGTTTGTTGTAGGATGTCAATTATCTCACACCATACCTGGAGGAGGTGATCCGTGAGAGGAAAGAAAGGGAGGAATGGATGAAGAAATAACACTTCCTGATCACGGTTGTTATGTGGTTGGTGCACGACTGTCCCTTGGTGTAATATGTAAAGTTTTAAAAATGAGATGTAACCTATATAAAAACAATGCTCAATAAAGAAATGTGGATTTACATTTTAGAGGGCAGATGTGTTTATTTTTTTTTTTAAGATTGGTTTATTTGCATGACTATTAAACTAATGTATGCACTTAAAGAGAACCTTGAATGCAGTAGTTTATGCTCACACATTTCTTTCATTGGAGAAACATAAAATGGTGTATAATAAGCATCCCACAGCATGATGTTGCCATTAATATGTTAAATAATAGGGATGACTTGTTAGAGGTTGCTTGCACACATTAGCAGTCCTTACAGATGGTTAGACTGAATTGGTGAATTCGACTTTTGAAAGTAACTGGTCTTTCAAAGTTGAATGATGCAAAATATATACACTGCACGCATTGAAATAGTTTTATTTGTAAAACATTTTTAAAACTATGTTTATTTTTATTTCTCTATAACAAAGTCACAGTTCAACACATTGAATATGCAACTTTACCTTCATACAAACTGAGTTTAATAACTTTTTAAGGCAGCTGCAGCTAACTTAGTTTCTTTGTCATCAGATGATCCTGTCATTAATTTATCAAATTTGTTTTTAAAATAATGCAACTTAAACTCATAGAGGCAAGGTCAAAGAAATTTGTCCAAAACCCCTGAGGATCATTAATGTCCACTTGTTGCTCATCAGGAGTTCTCATTACCTCTCTGAGCCTGGGATCTCCTGGTATCCACATCTGTTATTGTTCCAATAAAGTTTCCAATCACGTTGTTGAAAGATTTTAGCATCGAAACTCCAAGTTCATTGCTGGTTTCGTTAATGTCCGGATCATAGGTGCCCATGAGAGGTGAGCACACCTCCACTTCGCTTCTGTTGGCTCTTTCCAAGATGCCTGAAAGCTGACCCATGGTCTGCTGGAACAAGTCTCTGTTGTAGTTCAGCAAGACCGCATCTTCCAGAGGATAAGCAACATCTTCAGAGTAGCAGTCACGGGGTGCAGGTACCTCTATGTACCTCAGTTTAGGAAAACCTGTTGTCAACGTGGAGAAGAGCCTCCTCAGAGTGACAGAGCTGAGAGGATTTCCCAGAAGTTTTAACTCCTTCAGTCCCTGGCAGGGGGACAGAGCATTGGTGAAGGTGGTTAAGTGTTCATCCTGGATGTCGCACTCTTCCAGGATGAGGGTTGTCAGCGTGGCGGAGCATCGGCTCAGGAGTTTGTGAAACGCAGTGGGAAAAGAGCTGAAGATATTATGTCCGCTGAGGTCGAGGTGGACCAGGGTCTCGCTGTGCAGACTGTTGGCCAGGTAGGTCATATCCACACGGTTCAGGCAGCAGTTGGCCAACTCCAGACACTTCAGTGGTGTATTGAGAGGACTACGGAAGGTCAGCAAAGACAAGTTAGAACCTCAGGCTTGTTTGATGCACATAGTTTTATGTAGTTGTTATAGATAAAATAATTTTTCCATTTATTTTTACACAAAGCTTTTAACCACTTTGTTGTTTAGTTTGTCAATATAAAACCTGGGTTATTTCTTTAGTTTATAACGGTATATATATATATATATATTTAGCAGCACTTTTGCTCAGTTCAAAAATGTAGTTCTTTGTAAAAAGTATGTACACTGACTAATCTTTTAATCATTTTTCCATAACTGCCTTCAAAATTTTCTGGTACGTCAAATCTTAAAAGCTTAATGTGAATTTAACTC
This sequence comes from Cyprinodon variegatus, assembly GCF_000732505.1. Taxonomy (NCBI): domain Eukaryota; kingdom Metazoa; phylum Chordata; class Actinopteri; order Cyprinodontiformes; family Cyprinodontidae; genus Cyprinodon; species Cyprinodon variegatus. Next base: position 583,220 of record NW_015150835.1, read on the forward strand.
CATACTGAAGGCAAATCTTTACCAGTTTTTTACATCTTGACATTTTCCTGCTATTTTCAGAAAGTTAAAGATCAGTCGAATTGAATGGATAGCATCCATGAACACTGATTTAGATCGTTGTTCATGGATGCTCTCCGTGAACACCGATTTTTGCTTTAACTGGATCCTATAACAAATTTATATACTATAATCTTATCAATACACCCTAATGGTGGTCTGCTGTCCCTAGTCTTTCAGAGCCTCTTTGTAGTTTAGCAGCCATCATAGTTGATAGCTCTATCTTTTCATTAACTTCAACTAGCTTCCCTTTCCTGCTGAAAAAAGCATTCCCAAAACTAAGACAACTTTTATTGTCATTTTGTATAAACAGTGTATACAAAACGAAATATTGTTTAGTACAGCTTTCCAGACAGTAAATGAACATTTCCATCCCATAAAGTGCAGCAGTGATCAAATGTAAACGGTGTGGGAGAAAAAATTAAATAAAATAGGCAAAAAATGCATTGATACGGAACTTTAAAGCATTAATATATATGGTGCAAATATGCAGTGTTTTTGTTTGGTGTTATCAGTGTGATGCAGAGTCTGTGACATTAGTTTTTTTCAACAGTTCAGCTGTCTGATAGTGGGAAAGAAACTGTTGTAGAATCTGATGGATCTGCATCAAATGCTGCAAAGCCTCTTCCCAGCGGGCAGCAGGGAGAACAGTCCAGACTCAGGACACGCAGCGCTGGGATGAAATGTTCTGTATGGAGGGAAGAGGAGCCCCAGAGAGCCTCTCTGCTGTTCTCACTAATCTTCTTACTTTCCTTCAGTCTGCGGAGCTGCAGCCTCCACATCACAGATTGAGACAGCTGGTCAGAACCCTCGCTATGGTGCTTCTGTAGAAGGTGGTGAGGATGGGTGGGGGCAGGTGGGCTCTCCTCATCCTCTGCAGGAAGTACATGTGCTTTTGTGCCCTTTTGACCAGTGAGGTGGTGTTTACATTCCAGGTGAGGGTGTCTGTGATGTGCACCCTCAGGAATATGGTGCTGCTGACCACCTCAATTGCTGAGCTGTTGATGACCAATGGAGCGTGGTTAGGAAGGTTCTTCCTGAAGTCGAGGATGTTCTCCTTCATCTTCTCCATGTCCAGAATCAGGCTGTTATCTTTGCAACGGTCCACCAGCTGCTCCACCTCCTCTCTGTAGTCCCGGTTGTGGTCGTCTCTGATGAGGCCCACCACCGTGGTGTCGTCTGCAAACTTCACGATGTAATAGGTGGTGAACCTGGGGATGCAGTTGTGTGTCATGTGTGTGAACAGCAGGGGGCTCAGGACGCAGCCCTGAGGGAAGCCTATAGGGTGCTTAGGGTGGCGAAATCAGAGATATTCTGTCTGACCCAGATTGACTGAGGTCTGAGGTTTTTGAGGAAGTCTAGCAGTCAATTGCAGAGGGGTGTATTGAAACCCAGTGGTTCCAGTTTTCCTATCAGATGTTGTGGGATGATGGAGTTGAAAACTGAGCATAAAGGTGTTCTTCTCCTCTGGGTGTGCCAGGCTCAGGTGGAGAGCAGAGGAGGAGATGGCGTCTTCAGTTGAGCTGTTATGTCGGTAGACATATCGAATGTTTGGGGGGAGACTGGGTGTGTTTTGTTTTCTTTAACCAGCCTTTTAAAGCATTTTATCATGACAGGAGTCTGTGCGACAGGCCCGTAGTCGTGAAATGAGATGACCTGAGGCTTCTTTGGGACCGGAATGATGGTGACTTAAAGGAGAAGTTCGGTTTTTTACACTTTAAGCCCATTTTCTGTAGTGTCCAGGATGAAATCGAATGATCGACACCAAAAGTTTGACANATCAATACACCCTAATGGTGGTCTGCTGTCCCTAGTCTTTCAGAGCCTCTTTGTAGTTTAGCAGCCATCATAGTTGATAGCTCTATCTTTTCATTAACTTCAACTAGCTTCCCTTTCCTGCTGAAAAAAGCATTCCCAAACCTAAGGCAACTTTTATTGTCATTTTGTATAAACGGTGTATAAAAAATGAAATTTTGTTTAGTACAACTTTCCAGACAGTAAAAGAACATTTCCATTCCTTAAAGAGCAGCGGTGATGAAATGTAAACTGTGTGGGAGAAAAAAAAAAATAGCCAAAAAATGCATGATATGGAAGTTCAGAGCATTAATATACATGGTGCAAATATGCAGTATTTTTGGTTTGGTGTTATCAGTGTGATGCAGATTCTGTGACATGATTTAGAGTTTTTTCAACAGTTCAGCTGTCTGATGTCCTGTGGGAAAGAAAGTATTGCAGAACCTGCTGGACCTGCATTGGATGCTTCGAAGTCTCTTCCCAGAGGGCAGCAGGGAGAACAGTCCATGATGGTGGGTGTGAGGGGTCATTTATGATGTTACGGGCTCAAGACACGCAGTACTGGGATGAAATGTTCTTTAGGAGGGAAGAGGAGCCCGATGATCTTCTTTGCTGTTCTCACCACTCTCCTCACTTTCTTCCAGTCTGCGGCGCTGAAGCCTCCACACCACACAGCGAGACAGCTGGCCGGAATGCTCCCTATGGTGCTGCTATAGAGGGCCGTGAGGATGGGTGGGGGCAGATGGGCTCTCCTCATCCTCCGCAGGAAGTACGTGACCAGTGAGGTGGTGTTTACATTCCAGGTGAGGTTCTCAGTGAGGTGCACCCCCGGGAATTTGGTGCTGCTGACCACCTCTACAGCTGAGCTGTTGATGACCAGTGGATCGTGGTTTGGACGGTTCTTCCTAAAGTCAACGATAATCTCCATCTTCTCCATGTCAAGAATCAGGCTGTTATCTTTGCAACGGTCCACCAGCTGCTCCACCTCCTATCTGTAGTCCCGGTTGTTGTCGTCTCTGATGAGGCCCACCACCGTAGTGTCGTCAGCAAACTTCATGATGTAATAGGTGGTGAACCTGGGGATGCAGTTGTGCGTCATGTGGGTGAACAGCAAGGGGCTCAGGACGCAGCCCTGAGGGGAGCCTGTGCATAGGGTGACGACATCAGAGGTGTTCTGTCCAACCCAGACTGACTGAGGTCTGTTTTTGAGGAAGTCTAGCAGTAAAATTGCAGAGGGGTGTATTGAAGCACAGCTATTCCAGTTTTCCTATCAGATGCTATGGGATGATGGAGTTGAAAACTGAGCACAAGGGTGTTCTTCTCCTCCGGGTGTGCCAGGCTCAGATGCAGAGCAGAGGAGGAGATGGCGTCTTCAGTTGAGCTGTTATGTCGGTAGACAGATCGAATGTTTGGGGGGAGACTGGGTGTGTTGTGTGTTCTTTAACCAGCCTTTTGAAGCTTTTCATCATGACAGGGGTCTGTGCGACGCCCGTAGTCATGAAATGAGATGACCTGAGGCTTCTTTGGGACCGGAATGATGGTGGCATGATGGTGACTTGAAGCATGCTGGCACTATGGGTTTGTCCAGCGAGGTGTTAAACATGTCTGTGAGGACACTAGCCAGCCGACCTGCACACTCTTGTACACCCGCATAAAACATGAACCGATCTATACCTCTTTTTTTTTAAATGTAGACAGAGTTGGTTTTATTTATTTTTTTGGTGACTTAAAAAACTGTTTTGGTCTCACTATTTACCAGACAACCTTGTTCCAAATGTTTATATTCCCTAAGTAGCTTATAGCTAATTCTATTCTGCCTCTTTGTAAATGTCATCTGGCACTAGTGGCTTTTATTGATAGTAATTGGATCTAACTGAGCTCCATGAGACGGATGGAATAGGATTTTATGACACGACTCTTCTTAATCCAAACAAAGTTGAGGGGGTGTGAATACTTTCCTACATCTTTGTCCCCAGCTGACCTGCAGCTGTCTGTCCTCACTGTCATGATACCAGCAATGTTAAAAACAAAATACCATCCATTGCGAAAGAAGAGCCTTTAAAGCTGCCAAATTTTTCAGATAACAGATCTATAAGAAGAAATGCCTACCCTATCTTTGTAGAAACACCAACCTTCAGTGACCTTGTTGGCCATTTAACTGTCTGGTTAGGAACTCACCATAGAAGTCTGCGAAGATGTCCAGTGAGAGTCGAGAACCCAACATAAAGCTCAGTAAGGTTGCCAAGCTGTGCCAGTAGACTGCCAATGGTTGCCAGGAGATCATCATCATCAGCGCCCAGCCTCCTAACATCCAGCGCCCCCGCTGGTAGCGTCAGAGACTGCAGTTTGGGGAACTCCACCCTGGACAGCAACACCTCCAGATGCGGGGCCTCCAGGGGAACGTTGTGAACCACTTCTAGCTTTGTTAAGGACTCGGGCTCTGCTATGCGAAGAACATAGAACAGCTGCTTTAAAGCCAGAGAGTCGGCTCTAATGCTGACAAAATGAACCTTTAGAGGACAGTGGCGGAGAAGCAAGAAGGCCTGAGCGACCTGCTCGTAGTTACGGCCTGTCACAAATCCATTGAGGAGGACGTTGACAGAATGATGAAATGAAGATGGGTTCACATCTCCCGCCTGCATGGCCGCCATCGTCTCATAACACATTTGGGACAGGAGCTGTGTCCGAGCCCATCGACCCAAGCTGGACCTGCATGGACAGGCTTGGTGCTCAGTGTCTTTGAGGGCAGTCAGGTCTACTACATGCAAACTCTTGGCATAGGTCTTCGGAGGAGACAGCACATAATCCTGTAAGGCATCATCATTAAGTCATTGCAAACCAATGTTTACCAAAAAAAAAACCTTAAGCATAAAGATCCAGACCAATTTAGGTTTTTACCTTTAGGCCGATCAGAAGTGCTTGTAGGCAGGCCCGGCAGGTGCAGGAGGTGAGGTCCAGTTCACAGTCATAGGACCGTCCCAGGAGTCTCTGTATGTTGAGCTCAGGAAGAGGCCATATTCTCACCAAAGCATGCAGGAGATCAGCCTGCTCATGAAGGTAGCAGGCCTTGAAGAGAATCGGATAGAGGTTAAAAGACACGCAGCTTAAGTTCTCCAACGCCCCAGAACCAGTCTGGATGAAGCCCTCAGCCGCAAGGAAGCGCAGGGACTTCATGTTCTCAAGGTTTAAGTGAAGAAACAAGATTGTTCTGATTGCTTTCAGCGTTTCCTGTCCTCTGCAGCGGCTGCTTGTTTTGATATTCAGTCTTTAGTCTGGTATTTATCCAGGACGGGGCTTGTGGTGTTTCTGAGGTAGCAATGCTTGGGCTTGGAGTTGGGGGGGGGTCTTGTAATGGGTAACAGCGTTGATGTTATTAATAGAAACAGCTGTCTCATGTCCTTCGTCGGGACACGGTGTCTGACTTTCAGCAGAGATAAGTGGAAACAACCTTTGAACACTGCCGGGAAAATTTAATTGAAGACAACTAAATTAAGTTTGTTTTTTTTAATCATTAAAATGGCTCTTTGGCCAATTTCTCTCAGAAATAAATATAAAAAAAATATTCACATATAGTGCTGAATTAAATTACACTTTATATGTAAATAATTTTATGTATTCATTTTCATTAGCTTTATTTTCTTTAATATTGTTTCCTATTAATATTAGCATGGCATATTTGTTTGGTTCAAACTGGATTAAAATTAGAAATGCTTGTCATTACATATCTGTAATCAGTTAAGGTGAGTATTGTCTTACATTTTTATCACACCAGCAATTTTTGTTCTTCCTCTCTTTATGATATTGTGGTTCTGTGGTTACTTTAGGGGGGAAAAAGCCTTTTTTTTTTTTTTTTTACAAAAATTAAAAACTGCCTCCACAATAACAGGATTTATATAAAGCGAGAAGACCCCTCTGATCTTAAATTAACATCCTACATATTCATCAAAACAATTGTCACCATGTTGGAAAGTTATGCAGTTGTTAAAGGACAATATATTTAAAACATTTGATAGTTATTTAAAGATTATTTGGCACCATTATATATTTAATCGTTTCCCATATTTGAAAATGGAAAACTGTATTTTTCAATAATTTTTAAAATCACTTTAAAGAATCAAGTCCAAATTGATTCTAAAAGTGAGCTCTACCTTAACATCTGTAAAAGGTGCTGAAAGACATTTCCCCAGATGATAGAGTTCCTCACCCTATCTCCACATTGCAGAACAAACTAGTCTCACCTGCTTGGGTCCAACCCTGAATGCATTTCCTGATCAATCTCTACTGTGAACAAAAAAAAAAAATAAATAAATGCTTAACGTCCTCCAACATGGCAGTCCATTTTCATCTGAAAATCTCATTCTAGCCACATACTTCCCATCACTGAAGGTCAATGATAGGGCAGAATAAACATGCCTAAAAAAACAAAAAATGTAATTATTTTCCACTAATATTGTGGTTTTCTTTGCACTAGCTACCAGCATGTAGATGTTCTTTGAATGACCTTGAAAGCTTGTTTATCCAGATTCCATTTTTGCAGGACTTTACTGTAACCTTTGCTTGAAAAATTATGTATGGATGTGTGTGCTAACTGCAACCCTCTCTTCCCTTCTCTGTGGCAGAAAACTCCCTTTAAGTGTAATACCGCCCTCTAAAGGGCTGAGGACAAAAAATTTTTTTATCCTTGTTAAAAATAATGTGACTAAAAGTGGGTGCTTCTGCGATTTGAAAATTAAGCTTTGCTTAATTGGGTTTATATTAGAAATGCAATGGATCTCCCAGCCCAAAAACAGCATCTGCAAAAAGATGCCGAGGTCTAACTAAACACTATGTCTTCAGAACACATGAATGCCTCAAATTGGATCAGGTGGTGAATGGAGCATTTAATTAGCACTGGAAATGGACCCATCAGGGGGCCAAGAGTGGAGCCTCTGGTGTTGTTTTTGCTATGAGGGAACTAGATCTTCCCACAGACTCCACAGGTAGAACATAAACTATCAATACTATTCGCGACAAATCTATTATTATCTGATCAAAGCACAACTGCTACAAGTTGATTTTTTTTATTGTCAAATACAAAAGTATTTTTAGGCTGCATAAACTGTTACTTTAAATGTACTTACAAATGGTTTGTCCTGAATCCGATTGCAACTTCCCTTTAACTGGAATAAGTTTGTTTTCTCTATACATACACATATTTACATTCATCTGTTTCAAAGCAACAGAAAAGGTCCATGTGTCTGAAAGTCTTATTAACTGGAGCTGCTGATAGACTCATTGGCAGCCAGCACTGATGTGGGTCCTATGTGGGTCCAGATGAAGCCTTTTTCAGGACATAGCGGGATGGTGGGGAACGGAGAGCTGCGTGACTTGAAATATTCAGAAGGCGCGTGGCACACAAACTCCAAATAGTCCATTTTTCGGGGCAGATCTTCCTCTGGGCCTGAGATAAAGCACTGTGCTTAAAAGCCACATAGAAAAACCAGGGTAAAATGCATAATTTCACACAGTTGCTTACCGATGATGTATGTCCCTGGATCAAAGTGGTCGCTTGGACTGGCCTGAGTGGGGATGAGCCACGTCAGAGCCGCACTCTTCTCACAGTACTGGTCCTGCACAAACCCTCGGATCTGAGCATAGTACGGCTTCCCATCGTCTTCATCTATGACCCTGATCACATCACCTATCTGGTAATACACACCCTGTAAAAACAAACAGAGCTTCTGGGTTACCAGATGACCATATCAATGTATATGGATGAATTCAAAAAAACACTGACTACCATACCTTGTAAAATATAGATTCTGATGTAATGATTGTTGACACAGATTCTGGTGCTTTGATTGGCTGTGAAGGAAAGAGTATTCAAGTGTGAAATACTGCAATTCATAACTAAGGAATAAAAAAAAAAACAACTCAGAAGAATAATTTATTTACATTTTTTAGTTTAAATATGTGTCTTCTTCCTTTGCCTTTTGTTGAGACTTTTTTCTCAGAGGCAGGAGCTTTGTACTTGGTACTTCTTAGTCGGGCAGACCTCCTGTGGATCTCCTGTTTGGACTAGAAATAGGCAGATATCAAATATTTGAACAAATCAAAATCATGATTTAATCCCCATTGATTACAATTTAACTCATAGAATATTAAAGACAAATAACTTTTTTTTTTCAGTGGATTGAATCAATTTTAAATTACTATTTCAGTATACTATAACAATACCTGATGTGATTTTTTTTGGCTACGGTATATGAATTGCTTTCTGCATCGACAGAATGTGAATGCTAACATGCATGCAAACCATTATACTTTATATTAATCTGTCATATACTATAAAAGTAAAGTATCTGAGACTAATATTTCTATAAAAAAATAATTCAAAGCATGTACTTTAAGTAATTTTATTTGTAAGGTTTTTGATGACAAAACAGCTGAAGAAAATACTGTAGAAAGATTTAACTTAATAGAAGTCTGGCATATCAGAAATCTGATTCTTGTTTCAGGATGGCTTAGGAGCTCTTCTGGCGACCTGTATATAATACTTTGTTGTGACTTGCATTCTATTGTTTAACAATAACGCCCCTACATACAGCAGCTATAAAACTAAAGCAAGCGCTTCCTCAGCTTGCAGGTGCGCTGTTCTGCCGCTTGGGGGTGCTATTCAGCGATCTTCTTTTGGACTAACCAAACAGATATAGCGCGTCAACTCCCGGGTTTTAAAAATACGTGCAAAACCGAGCAACAAAAAACACACAAGTGCTATAATTATAAAGGCCACGCTTTTAAATCCTATTCTATGTGTGACTGACCTGTTTTCCACCGCCGTTACTGGGTATTGTGCTGGTGGACACGGCGGGTCCAACGACTCCGCCGCCGCCGATGCTGCTGGTGTTCTTCCCTGTGCAGTTGTTGCACAGTATTTCACCCTGGTTCCCCTTCTTCCACATCGAGGAAGAGTTCGTCTTACAGACGGAACAGCACGGTTTTATACCCAAAGGCATTTCAACCGAGTAATCAAAAGAAAGTCTACAGACCACGAAATTATTACAACGGTGTTCAACAAAAAAAAAAAGAGCTCCACGATCCACCACCGACAAGAGTTCACTATCAAAACCCTCACTTACGTAGCTGCAGCAAATTGCAGCTGCAGTTATCAGAGCAAATAAAAGGCACACAGCATCTTGAAATAACCAATGGACACACCAATTCGGTCTATTGAATGTATGTCGCTATTATCCTTAGCAGCGGTCCCCGTCTTCCTGTCTTCTTCCTCTAACGTTAAACAGAAGGACCAACTACAGCGCCCCCTACAGGACTGAAAGACGATGCAACAGATTACTAGGTGTGCTCATGTAGTCTATAAACTCAATTTATACATATATATATATATATATATATATATATATA
>NW_015150835.1:595115-598626 GCF_000732505.1 Cyprinodon variegatus
CAAACGAAAAAAGAAATGGACAAAAATCATAATGTGCCTGGGGGCACATAACAGTCCTCTTAACCATCCAATTCCTTGATTCAGGTGTGTTGTACAAAGCAACAACTAAAAGTTGTAGGTTACCGGCCCGCAGGAACTGGAATGGATCATCCCTGCGTCAAGGGCTGCGTTTGATGAAGTTAGTGCTTGGAGACAGGAAAATGCTTTCAACATGCAGGACAATGGACCAGGACCAGATTGAAAATTAACCCAAAAAACATTTATTTAACTTTAGAAAATGCTTTTATGCAGAGAATGAATAACCACATTGAATAGTACTCACATTGTAAATATAGAAGTGTAATATTTTTTAGATCTATGGCCTGTGTTAAAGTTTGCATATTCATCAGAGGTTGCTGATAGTTTGGGGAGCCTAAGAAGTTGGTTAGTTTGCTTTTGCTCAGGCAGGCTCTGCAATTACACATTCATTTTTAATCCCCCCCCCCAATTATCCACTTCTCCATTCAGTGTTTTACAGCAAAAGATCCATGAGACTGTGGTTATTGTTTTATCAACATACTTTCCTTTAACTATTTCACCATTGAGGGAAATAAGTATGCTCTGTAGTGGATTAGCTAACATATAAGGGCAAAGGTAATAACAAATCTAGCATAATCTACATTTTTGATATCAGTGCGGTTTAAAATGGAAGAGGAATTATCATTTAAAATACATCTAAAGCTAGAAACAGATTACATTACATTTTTTAGGTTGATTTAGATAAATTTTTAACTATTGCATATTGATGAAATACCTCTTTACAAAGAACGACAGGTATGGAGAAGTTGACCCTCTAAGATACACCTCTCCTCGTTTGCATAATGAGGCAGAAATGCATACTGAAATGTAAAAACGACAGGCAGAAATAAATAGTGTTGAAGAAATAAAGAGGGTAAAAAAAATACTAAGGAAGAATAAAACAGACAAAAATATTATATCATGCACATAAATAAATTACCTAAAAAATAAGTAATAAATAAAAAAAATTGAAGATTATAACGGAAAATATATAAATAAGGTAATTATTACAAAGGCGAATAAATAAAGAAGATAATTAAAAGAGATATACACATTTATGTCTCACTGTATAATTTAATTTCTACCTACATTTATTTGTTTATTGTATTTTTGGGGGCAATTAATTGTATGCTTATTTATTTATTTACTGAGAATTTATTGATTTATGCATTTATTTTTAAATATGGCAGAGTAGGTCCTCCATACAACAGGAGTTTTAACTTACAAAGTCAAATTGTTGGCAAAGTAACAGGTCAAACGATCCAGCAGGGGGCGCTAATCCAATGAGAAGACCGCCAAAGGAAACGCAGGAAGCGAAGAAGAAACGATATACGTCACAATTCAAAACAATACTGGAAGTTAACCGTGCTGTTTGTTTGCGTGTTTGTTCTATGAAAATATGTCTCAAGCGAAGCCGGACAAAGACAGCCAAGCGTCAGAAGCCAAGAAGGCGATCTCTCTCCCGATCTCCAGAGTGAAGCTGATCATGAAGAGCTCCCCAGATGTCTCAAGCATCAATCAGGACGCTCTCTTCCTCACCACCAAGGCTACTGTAAGCAACTGTTGTAGGCTAAACTAGAGGGTTTACTATTAGCTTCTCTCCGTTCAGTGACTTATAAAAAATACTTAAAGTTTTATTTAGCTTTCTAATTGACTAATGTTGTTGTTGCTTTTAAAGGAGCTGTTTGTGCAACACCTGGCTCTGACCTCCTTTAACAACGGCTCCGGGAGGGAAGCTAACACGCTTGACTACAGCGATCTGGCTAAAACCGCAGAAGAAACCGACACTTTCCACTTCCTCACAGGTAAAACTCTCTGTCACACCTAAAGCCAACAATAACATCAGTCTCATAGTGAGGCATTGGGTTGCCATGCAGAGTTTTTTCCTTCTTTTTTTTTTTCTTTTCTGAGATCCAATATAAGAAAGAAGATGAAAGCCTTTCAGGTTTCTCATTATGGCTGCAACTAAAGACCATTTCGCAAATAGATTAATCTATTGATAATTTTTTAGATTAATCGACTAATAATTGGATAGCCCATGTTCTCCCTAAGCATGCGTGGGTTCTCTCCGGGTACTCCGGCTTCTACCACAGTCCAAACACATGACTGTTAGGTTAATTGGCTTCTCTAAAATTCTCCTTAGGTGTGAGTGTATGTGCGAATGATTGTTTTTCTCTGCCTTGCCCTGGCAACCTGTCCAAGTTTTAACCTTCCTCTCGCCCATTGACAGCTGGAGGCACAAGCACCCCTCGCAACCCCACTCGGGATTAAGCGTGTTTGAAAATGGATGAATGGAATCGGATAGCCACAGATTCCTTATAGAAGAGTTTTTTAGAAATCAAACCAGGTGAAACTACAACTTTTCCACTTGAGGAGATCTGGAAAGAGCATATTGACAGATGAAAACTTTTTTTTTAATCTTAAATGGCAAATGTTTACATATATATTTTTTACAATTTTGGAATAATTACTGCTCTGTCTGTCAGCCTGTACACGTACAGCACTTACACGTATTAGAGTCTCTACACTCCAGTTAACGATTAAACGATTACTAAATTAGATGACGATTATTTCAATAATCGATTAATCCGATCAGTTGTTTCAGCCTTTGTTCTCATATTTTATTCCCCAGAAACAAATCAAATGATCTGTATTGCCAAAACAGGGCAGATACAATCCTGCACAAACACAGCTGCATTAAACAAACCAAAAGATTAACCTTTTTTTGGATATAGAGAATAAAACTTCAATCTAATTATTGGACAAGTGTTTATTTTACACTCTATTATTATTGTTAGCAGTGGAGCGTTGATGTGCATTATTATAGCCATTAGAATACAATCAAAAACCATTTGTTCATTAATCAGCAGCACCTGGCTGCTTCTTTCTGTATTCAATCTTGTTGAAACATTAAGGGTGCGCTTTGTTTTTTCTCGAACCTTTCTGTTTTTAACTTCCTGTTTAAAATAATAAATGTCACAGAATCTTCTGTTTGTTCTTACATTTCTGATTGGAGTACAGTGATTGCAGAATCTGATAAAGACTGGATCTTTTTATTATGTCCATTCCTTGGATTTAAAGGCTTTATTTTCATTTTCTCCCCTCTCTCTCCTTTATTTTGTTATATGTAACTATACAGAGTTTAATACGAACAAAATCAGATGCTTTAAATTTCAGATTAATGGAAAAAATATTAATTAATATAGAGAATTTCTGTCATTCCTGATTCCATCTGCTTATAGAAGATTTTTCAACAAGGTCCTAATAAACCTAATCTAATAAACCCAAATCCATCAAATTGTACAAAGAAAACAAACGAAAAAAACTCTGTTTTTTGTTGAAACCATGTTTGTTTTTTCAATCAAAAATGTAGTGTCATGTGAAACACAGTCCATTTTAACTCTGGTTTTATTAATTTACATAGTCCATACATCCATATATATATATATATATA
>NW_015150835.1:598791-623862 GCF_000732505.1 Cyprinodon variegatus
TATGTATATGTATATATATATGTGTATATATGTATATGTATGTGTTTTCTTCTGTCTTGTTTTGATTATTGTTTTTTTTATTATTATTAATTTTACAGATATTTTGCCAAAAAAGATCCTGGCTCGAGAATATCTCAAATCACTGGAGCAAATGGAAGACGAAGATGCTGATTTTTGACAAGGAGAGGACTTCTTCATTTTTTTTCCCTCTCCATGTGGACACTTAAGATGCACACTGCTCTCTTTAAGAGAGAATTTGAGACACAGAGGAGACATATGGACTTCATTAGTACCTGTCGACACACTGAGTTGGTTTATGTAGAGATTGTAAGAAAAGTGATTAGAGGAATTTTAAATTATAAATAAATCCCTCCAAAAACTGAAAAATGTTACTGAGAGTGACTTATAATTCCACACATAGTCCCAGGAGGATTTAACTGATAATACCTACAACACATTAATTAAATGTTTTTAACATTGCCCCAAAGAGTCAAGATGTTAGACAACTCATTACTGAGTGAGTCCGTTCAGTTTGACAAGGAATGTTTCCGTTCCAAATCAACAGGTTTTGCTTTGACTGAAGCACACCTTTTGAAATATTGTCCTGTTAAAACCTTAAACCAGTCCAGCTCATTGTTTTGATAGACCTGGTGGTGCTTAACATTTAAGGGAAAAAAATAATAGCCTGAGGTTTGTAAAGCGGTTTTTTTTTTTAACTAAATAAAATCAGAAAAATGCAACCTATGTGTGTATTTTGCTCTCCTTGTGTGAAAACCTTGTAAAACCATCTCTGCCTACAGCTGCCAGTCTTTTGGAGTGTAACTACCAGCTTCTCCTATGAGACTGAAATAAATGCCCTATTTGCTTTGCAAAATAGCTGAAGCTCATTCAGATTGAATGGAGAGCATCCATACATTTTCAGGTCCTGCAACAAATTCAGAATTCAGTTTCAGTGTGGGCTTTGACTAGGCCGTTCTTGCGCAACAAAGCTTTGATCCCAACAATTCAGTTGTGCTCCTGGCTGTGTATACGGTCTCCTGCTGGAAGGTAAACTTCTGCTCTAGTCATAGGTCTACCATAATCGCAAACATACTGTATGCAATATGCATGTTGCAAACAATTTCTTGGACTTTGAAAAGCTTAAGCTAACTACTTTAGTACCATGCTCTCAGATTGCAGTGAATTTTGGTTTAAGGAGGCAGAAATATGCCACTGTCTGTTGAAGAAAGACATCAGGCATTTAAGTCTAAATTTATATGCAAGTGGGAAATGGCCTTGACTTATATAGTTACACTACATTCAGTCGTTCACGCACACACTCACACACTGATGGTGGCAAGCTACAATGTAGCCACAGCTGCCCTGGGACTCACTGACAGCAGCGAGGCTGCCATACATTAGCACCACCGGGCCCTCTGATCACCATCAGTAGGCAATGCAGGTGAAGTGTCTTGCCCAAGGACACAACACTTGAAAGCCAGAGTTGGGGCTTGACCCGACAACCCTCCGGTTGCAGGCAGTTCAATCTGTAATCAGATCATTCACTGATAGTATCTAATATTGCATATGTTCCTCTTATTTTGCAGCCATATATATTTCTGTGTTTCACAATGTGGTGCTTTCAAGGTCCACCTCCAAATAATGTTTAACAAATTAACAGCAAAGCGAATTTTGATCTTGCTCGACCATCATAATGTCCATAAATGTCCAGTGGCAAAAGGTAAACAGTGAATGTTATTGCTTTTTTCTCCCCTTCAATGATAAACATTGTCCTGTTTGCTAATTCTCATATGGTGGCTGTGGAACTGTGAAATGTAACTTCATTTAGGACCAGTATTCTGTGTTGCTATAGTAATGAAGCTGTTATCCTACCCACCTCTACGGCCTTCACACTCAGATGATAGACCAGCCGCTTTTATCTGGAGATAAAATCTGTGAAATTCTAATTGTAGATTGCATTGAGTAAAGAGGGCTGAATAAAAATCTACACCAGACTTTTTATATTTTTGCTTTTTAAGGAAAAAGTAAAAAAAAAAAAAACTGATTATTTTCCTTCCCAGTTCAAAATATGTAGCAGTTCAACGTGGGTTGCCTTATAAAACCCAAATGAATTATAGTGAATCTTGCTTGGATTTTGTGTTCTGAGAAACTGAGAAAAAAGGGTTAAGGGTTCTGAATATAACAAAGCAAAGCATCGTGGACCATTTAAGCTCAGGCTTCAACTTGAAGCATGGTTTGGACATACTGGAGGTTATTAACACCCTTCATAAATGTTTTGGACAGATGTCCCGCATGTGAAGGACCAAAACATCAAAGTTAAGTGTCTTGCATCAGATTACTGTTACTGATTATAGTATCTTAGACAGAGCTTCATGCTGGGAAAGCTTTCAATCTCAACACAGTCTGTAATTGAATAGATTGGAAATGTTTTAAATGTTTCCAGATCTGAATGCCTTATTCTGTTTAGTGTTTGAATTAAAAATGCTGTCCTGGAATTTGTCTGTAGACAGAGGAAAACTGTCCTGATGCTTGAAAAGTCAAAGTCTGCCGCAAACTTCACAAGGACTTCAGAGTTTAACAAGCTGTTTTATGTGCCTGTAAAATGCCATATGGATCATTTGTAATCATAACCAGTAACAGCCACATGTGTCCATGTTATCACCCCTTTTATTCACTGTTCTTCTTTTGTAGACATCAAAACTAGTTGTGCATGCAACTTCTTATACCCGAGGCGTTCAGAGGAGGTTTCCATTGTTGTCATTTTCCTATAAGTTTGCTGAGTCGGTGGTGTATATTGAGTAGAGTTTTCTCTAAAGTAGAAAACTGGCTCTCCAGGTTGTTTGCCATGACCTCTTTTCCATGTATGGCGTCCTTCGTGTTGGCCAGACGGTCCTTTATGCTGTCAGGAGGGAAAAATCAAACAGACATTTGAGGTTCTTGTGATCATAAGTCTACTCAGATTCAAGAATGATTAAAGTCACAACAGTTTATTTGAACCAGAGCTTCGTTTCAACCAGATTGTCTTTTTGGTAAATGCCATCCCATGACTCAGATGTTCCTTGGGAAAGCACAATGAGCCAACTGATCCAAACCTCATAAAACCCATTTCTAATTAAGGACTAACCTCAACATCTGCATCTGAATCTGTTTTTGTGTTAGTGTCTAACTGAAATATCATTCTTTTGATTCTGCTCTCTCAGTAATGGGACAAAGACACTTCATCCTGCTTTCATGGTCAGATTTCAGTAGGTGGTAGTCAAATGAAGCAGAATTACAGAGTAACCAGGACCCATCATTGGCCAAAACCAGACAGGGATAGTTTGTATGAAGAGAAACTATGAATTTACTGTACTGGATAAGGGGTAACTAACACAATCAACTAATATATATATACAAAACAGATTTTTATCAAAAAGGATAAATATGAATGATCTTAACTACACAGCACTCTATAAACCTATAGTTTTGATGTGTGAGAATCAACATGCAAAACCTATATAGAGTCTGAAAGCTATTAACCATAGAAAACGGCGATCCTTCTAACCTACTTTTTCTCAAAGGTATAGTGGAGGCTTTTTGCAATTAAAAAAGAAAAGACCCGACCTCTCCAATAAAAAAAAATAAAAATGCATATGCACAACCCTGTACCCGCTCCCAAGTGGGAACACCTATTAAATGCTTGCGAGAGCATGCATGAGCCCATTTCTCCTCGTGCATGCTCTATTTAAAAGTTGCTCTTTGCATCACTCATACAAGCTTACTTTCCAAAAGAAGATTTGCAATTTTTCCACAATGTCAGACTCACCACCGGTAGGTGAAAATGGGGACGAGCACGTAGGACGGTCTTACGTAAACATATCCGCAGAATGATTGACAATTAAGAGGACCACTTATTTTGATGATCCACCCGTAAAAAGAACATCCTCCACTATACCTTTAAGTATAAGATTTTATAATGCAACAATTTGGTAGGATAGAAAATTCTCCAGGATTTTCATAAAGCAATACGAACATTTTTTTGGTGAACATCCAAGAAATGTTTGAAAAAAAGGAAAAAATAAAGGTTCAAAACCAAAATTTTGGGCTGAAATGAATTAAAATAGGTATATAATGCTTTAAGTACAATAAAATGTAATCATATTAAATGTAGATAACTGAGAAAAGCTGGATGTAAATAATCAGAACTTAAAAATACTAAGGGGCAGATATAAGATTACTTTTCTTTGTATTCTTTTCATTCAAGATGAATTATTTGGGTGTGTATATTGTTGTGTACTTGAAACTTATTTTTCTACAAAATTAAATTGAATTATTAAAAAATGTGTTGGACTAAAGTAATACTGTAAAGTAGAGCGCTATCAATATCGTTGCTGAAGCATGAGGACAATATGGAGTCATCTAGGGATTTTTTTCCTGTATTTAATGACGTTTAATTAAAAATGTAATTCTAAAGAGATTACGCCTTCAAGGATTTGTCTGTAAAAAATGTAAATATTTGTGTCTTTTCATATTCCTGGTACAAATGATTTTTTTTAAAACAGCTGTTTATCAAAATAAAGTTTTTATAACTGTTTTATGTTTTTAACAAATTTAATTTGTCTACATTTTTATCGCAACTTAAATTTTCCTGACTTGATGAGAATGAAAAAGTTGTCCTGTTTCTCACCTAGAAAGAAAACTCTGCTCCTTCCCCTCTCTTCTTTTCTCCTGCAGAGAGAAAAACACAGTCTCCATGGTTTGCACCGTCTCCGTCACCTTCTGATGGTCTGACAGGATGCCCTGGACCTCCTCTCTGGCTTGCTGGTTGTAGGATATCCTCGTTTCCTCCACCCCGCTCTGGTCAGACACAGCCTGCAGCGCTGCCCTGTTCTGCAGGACAAGCAGACGGGACTTTGCAAACTCCTCAGGATCTGCTATGTTTTCCCAGCACACTGGAGACGATGGTGGTAACCAGAACCGCTGGGTGCAATTGACTGGGCTTTCTTTAATGAAGGAGCTGTCAGCAGGGAAGTTGTTGAAGAGATGCAGCAGAGAAGATCCAGATCCTTCTTCCCAGTCCTCAAACACAGATTCCCCTGATTCTTGTTCAAGTGGAACGTCCGATCTGACATTCTCTGTTTGGGAGCAGATACCCAGCAGGAGGAAGCAGAGCCAGGTCCTGCTAACCATCCTCCAGAGCATCTCCAAACTGCCTGAAATAACCAACAAAATTAAAATACATTTAATTTCTGGGATGATATTTTAATATTTGTCAAGAGCTTTCATGTATTTAAAAAAACCTGAAAAGCTGATATTTTTTTTGCATCTTCTTTTTTTGAATAATAATTTAATGGCAAGAAGTTGTCTCTAAGGAATACATATTTGCAACGGGGACATGAATACAATATAGGTTCATTTCCATGAGAAAAAAAATGAATATTTACCTCAGTATTTCTATTTGAGGACTGAAATTCACCAAGGATGTTATTTTCTAGTTTAATCATCATGGTGTCCAGCTAATGAAATTCTAAAAATTGTTTTTCAGAATGCTAGAATATCGCATAAGGCAGATAATTATTATTTTTACTCAGAAATGACCGATAACCTAAGCTATAGGCAGACATTGACATGCTCTATAAGGAGAGTGTGTGAATAGGTTCATAGTTAAAGAAGCCAGCTGTTCACAAATTACTGTTTCCAAGCATATCAAAGGATGTGAGCAGGAGATGTGTCTACAAAAAATATGTATGAAGAACAAGGAGAAATTATTGGGAGACTGTGGTGGAAATGAAAGTGAAGAGATTTTAGTACTGCAGCTGATGCAGAGAAGAGCCGTCCCAAAGACGTACCCAGAAAACAGGCTTTCCTTATCTTAAGCTGCTCTTCAACCACAGACCATCAGAAATGTCTAACCTGAGGTAAAATAATATGAGGTATTATAATATATAAGCTGTGATGTTTCTAAGTGGTTCAAAACTCTTATTTTCAGATAAAAGCATATTTTTTTTATTTAATTTGGAAATCATGAGCTGAGAATCTGGAGCATGGAAACCCTGTTCCCTGCTGGCTTTGGTCTCTTGTGTTTGAACAAGTCCAAAGCCAGCTGGATCCTCCAAAAGGATTAGAAATGAGAAATATGTGTGTGACCAGCTCTGTTCTTAAATTACGTGACATTATGTGTGAGTTTCTAAGGTGTCTCAGCCTACTTCATCCTGTCAGAAAGGTTCTATTTAAGTCATTAATTGACTCTGCTGGGTGGATAGATAGAACTCAGCTGTATTAAAACAGTTTATTCATGACTTCACATGAGATAACAGTTTTATTTTTTTTTATCTACTCAAGTTATCTTTGCATTAAACTCACATTAAAGTTTAGTTGATGATCTGAAACCTGTATGTGCGTCAACAAGGGAAAAAACAAAACGTTTTCAGATTTTCACAACACTGTAAACTACATGCCAAAACTTCTCAGTTTGCATCTCTTCATTTAACAAATTACAGCTCTCTAAAAGAAGGTTCATTCGTAAACTTTTGTTTGTTGGAATCCTTATTCTGTAAAATCACAGAAGCAACAAAAATCTGGCTAAAAACTTTTTCCTGATACACTTGTATTCAATCTACGCAAAAACCCTTTTTGAAATAGTTTTCATATTTCCTTTCCAACTGGCTGTGTCAAAATAGTCGTGTCGTTGTAGCTTTATGGTAGCCAGAAAAAAAAACAAAAAAAAAAACAGCAAAGTAACTGATAAAAACTAAACAACAAAAAAACATCCCTCATCTCCAACTCTGACAAATACAAACATAATAGCATTACTATTAGAGATTCAAATGTCTGTATTGTTGGTAAAAGGTCTTACCTTTAGGGAAACAACAGCCGACGTGTGTGTCTGTGTGTGTGTTGCTCCTCTGGAGCCTGAAGCTGTTGGAAAAAATGAGTCGACTGCAGCCTCTAACATCCAGTCTGAAGGGCTTTCCATTGGCTCGGGTACAGCAGAGTCAGCGCCAAACTCTGTGGAGGGAATGATGAGAAACTTACCTCAAATTAGAGGCAGAAGGGTTTCTTGTTTACAGTTACAAACGTCTGGCCTGAAGAAATGTGTGTGGCAAATCTTTCTTTCTACTACTTATTTAATTTGTGTGCCTAATTTATTTCTGCATTAATTTGCACTTGATGAATGCTAATCTGTTTTTAATCTTCTATTTTCATTTTCCATGTTGTATTATTTTCATTTGGCACAAGGTGGGAGTGATGCTCCTGGTATTTATCAGCCCTTTTT
Source organism: Cyprinodon variegatus (assembly GCF_000732505.1). Classification (NCBI taxonomy): domain Eukaryota; kingdom Metazoa; phylum Chordata; class Actinopteri; order Cyprinodontiformes; family Cyprinodontidae; genus Cyprinodon; species Cyprinodon variegatus. Next base: position 606,047 of record NW_015150835.1, read on the forward strand.
ATATGTCCTGAACAGAAACAGACGGGCTTCAGTTTGGGCCCGGTTTCAAGGGCTGAGTAATCTGTTTCCACTTATAGTTTGGGACGAAAAAGACATGAAAGTTATGCAGATAAAGTTAGAAAAAACAACAGTTTGCACAGGAGAAGAATTCATTTTGTCCGACGATTGCACTCTGACACAAGCAACAAGGAATGGGACAAGTTTTGGCAAAAACAAGCAGGAGTGTTGGAGCTGATTTCATGAATCACTAAACACTATCAGATAGAAGACTAGTAGCTTTAATCATAAATGATAGAATATGATCTTTTAAACCTGACATCCACCTAATCATATATATATTTTTTTCTGTCGCTTTAAGACCAGGGCACGGATCCTAAATAATTACATTTCAGCCTCAGTAACACATGGAAGAGAAATGCTGCTGTCAGATTTGGTTCTGTGTGAAAACAGAAATAATATTGACAAGAGCAAGTGTCCAGTCACTGCATCGCTGGGTACCAGATGTATCTTTGCAGGCCAAACTAGTCTGAACATCCCGTTTTTTTCATTGACATCTGTTCACTCACCACAGGGGTCTTCAACGTTTTCCAGGCCAAGGACCCCCAAACTGATGGCGAGATGAAGCAGGGACCCCCCTAATTATATATACTGGTCCTATAGTCACTCTATTACAGATGGAGTAATGTAACGAAAGTAATTTCGCCCTGGGATCATTAAAGTATCTCTGATTCTGATTACTTGTTGATGGGACAGGTGTTGTGAATAATACGGTGCCCAGATTGAAAGTGCTTCTGTGTGTCGCTGAATGTGTGCATTGATGACTGAAAGACATCTTCTGCCTCCATTTATCCGTTTACTACTGTGTGTTGAATTTGTGTTGACGTGTATTTAAAGACATTGAAATTAGTGGAAGAAATTGCAAGGGGGAATATATATTAAAAAAAAAAGTCTAATCAGCCAAAACGTTCAGGAATCCCCATGCAATACCTCCCCCTAGGGGTTACGGACCCCCTTCCAAGACCTCCAACTTAGTAAATGACACAAGGCAATTGAAATCATACATCAAGATACATTCATACACAAATGAAGTATCATAAATAAATAAATAAATAAAGAAAGAAAGAAAGAAAGAAAGAAAGAAAGAAAGAAAGAAAGAAAGAAAGAAAGAAAGAAAGAAAAGAAAGAAAGAAAGAAAGAAAAATTTAATTTGATACAAAAGTGCAAAGTGACCAAGGATAGCATGGTCAATGGTTTGAAGTCCGTCGATGATATCATTAATGCAGCATTCTTTTGACTACTGGTCTGTTCAGGCCTGTAAACGGGTACATTTTTTAAAAATCAAGTATTTGAAAGATGTATTTTATGAGTTTCTAATGTTCAATTTTATGTTATTGGTTGTTGGCCATTGTACCAATGCTTTGGGATGATCTCCTGCTCTCATTACGATCCCTTTATTCTGAGGATGCTTTAAAGAGGAAACTCAAAACTTCTCCTTCACAAAGCTTTTAGCAACTCCCCTATTTTATAATGACTTTTATATTATGATGTTTTTTTTTTTACTGTTTTATCATTTAAATCTTTGTGTTTGTAAAGCACTTTGTAACCCTAATGTCTGTGAAAGATAATATATAAATAAACTTCTATTCACTTATTTACTTAAATTATTCTTGGTATAAAAACAATTATTAGATTATGTTGTAATGAAGACGTTCCCTCCGGATATAACAGGGATATCTCTTTCAGTTTTAAGGAGATATAAAAATCAGTTGAGACAGGAGAATATTACACAAACTGGTTTTGAAAAGCTTTGAAGAAACTGGTCCTCTGAATTAAACTGGGCCTCACCCAATACTAACTGCTAAAACAGATATATTTAAAATCATGCAAAGTAAAAAAAACAAAAACCAAAAAAAAAAAAAAATCCTTATTCACATTAAAATGCAATGATTTTTCTCTTTAGTTTATGGCATAAAATGTTGCACAAATATTTCCCCATCTGGACTATTTCATATCTTCATTTTTGGCTAAATTTAGCTCATCAAGTCAGATCCAGGAGAACAAAGCAGAGCCCTCTTTTACTCTTTGGACCTGTTCCCTCTCCGCTTTTTTAGACAGTGGTAATATTTCCTGCTAGTTTCTAGGACATTTAGCATTGGATAAGCTCTCAGAAATGTTACTGTTCTGTGGATTTTGGGCAGCTCGTCACATCCTCTGGTTCCAGTCTGTCAGTCGCTCCACTAACAAAACCAGAAATACTTTACTGCTTTCAGCTGTCATGTTCTGAGCTGCTGCAAAGGGAACTGCAATATAGACTGAAAACATGGAGGTCTTTGGATTAAAAACATTTTATCTCAACAGGGTGGTTCTTATTGTTCATATAATGTTTGTTTTTTCTGACCAATATATGATTTCAATGGCTTTCATTTAGCTTATAATTATACTTTGTTTTACTATTGGCCTGTACATGTACACAGCTTTACAAAAGTATTTATAAATGTTTATATTTTTGTTACATTACTTTATTATTTTCATTTCGAGCAACAGAGCAACACTAAGAGGTATTTGTGAAACAAAAGAGCAGATAAGGAAATAAAAAATGCACTATAATGTTAGAACATTATAGCATTATGAAGAAGGGTATGCAGGTCAGGTATGGATCTGTGAAGGAGTTGAAAGCAGAGCGAGATTATAAGACAATGTCCCAGGCTTTAAAACAGAAAAAAAAACAGACTTTTCAGTTCATCCTCAATTGCTACAACTGCAAACATAGCAATCCACAACTTCCTATGACAACTAATAGAAAGGAGAGTATTAATCAAAAAAGCAGCCAGGAGGCTCATGGTTACTCTGGAGGAGCTGCAGAGATCCAACATTTAGAGACATGAATCTGAATGTGGTTCTTCAAAAGACTTCTCATTTGCTGTTCATTCATTAGAACTGGTATAGATGGAAGAATGGGTCCCCTCCAACTTTATATTTTTTCTTGGAGCAATTGGCTTCCTTTTTACCTCTGAAAAAAGCTAACCTAGGAGAAATATAACCATGGTTATTGTTTTAACAAGCTCTGGCTGCCCTTACTTTATGGATTGGAGAGTGTCTGAAATTTCATATTGAATGTGGAATTCACTGCCTGTTGCATTTAACCATGACTCTTACTCTGAAGTTATATGTGTGAATACAGGAGTGTACATGGATTATACATGTACTTCTCTTTTTTTTTCCTACTTATGTGTTTTGTTTAATTGCATGCTTGTTTTTGTTTTGTTTTAGGAGGGAAGGAGGGTGGCACAAAGAGAAACCATAAAGAATTGAGATCTACTAGTTTGCATGATATAATTATAATTCCCTTTATGAAATAAAAGTAAAGTAAAAAAATAAGTAAAAAAATAGGTAAAGATTGCAGGGGCTGTAGTGACAGTAATATACTCTGGGTAAACAGAGGCTCTTAGGGGTTAATGTTTAAACAGAGGAACCTAAACCAGGGAGTGGGTGGAGGTTCTCCTATTCGTAAGACAATCAGAGGTAGCCAAGAACTGTACTTAAATAAGAGTAGCACTATTATATTTTTATTTTAGTAAAAGTAAAAAGTAGCCTTTAAAAAAAATCAGTCAAGTTAGAGTAAAATTGTATGAAGTTAAAAGGCTAAAGTAGTGAATAGCTGATTTACTTACTGATCAAAACATCTGATTTAATATATATACGATAATGTAAAATTGGGGCTGCCTTGCAGAAAGAAGGGTCCTGGTTCGTATCCCGACCCGGGGTCTTTCTGCATGAAGTTTGCATGTTCTCTCTGAGCATGCGTAGGTTCTCTCCAGGTACTCTGGCTGCCTCCCACAGTCCAAAAACATGACTGTTAGGTTAATTGGCTTCTCTAAATTCTCCATAGGTGTGAGTGTAAATGGTTGTTTGTTCTGTGTGTCTCTGTGTTGCCCTGCAATGGACTGGAGACCTGTCCAGGGTGTACCCCGCTTCTCGCCCGTAGACAGCTGGAGATTGGCACCAGCACCCCTCGCAACCCCGTTTGGGATTAAGCGTGACAGAAAATGGATGGATAATGTCAAATATGAACAAAATAGTTAGTGATATGCAAATTCAGGATTTTCAAAGAATAAGATGAAAATAAACATACAGCAAACAGAAATTAAACAATTAAAAATTTGGTAGATTTAACACTCTTCACAATACATTTTTTTTTGCTAAAGAAATCAATAATTCCAGTATCTAGAATAGAGTCAATTACAGTATACTGTTTACTGTATTTTCACTTAACCTCCAAGTGACTCGGCAGATGGAAAATAACATTAAGCCAATAAGCCTAGAGTACAATAATAAAGAAAGTGTGTCTCCCAATGGTCCATATCAGTTTAACCACAATGGATGGAGTGGCCAGGAGTTTTACTCAATTAAGAGTAGTGATACTTATCATATTTTTATTTAAGTAAAAAGTTAAATGCTGTAAAACTCCTTCCAAAAGTGCTTTTTTTTTCTTCAAAAAGTAACTCAAGTAAAATAGTAAATGTTACTACTTACTACCCGCCTCTGAGGTAAATAACTTGAAACATGCTGGCAGAGCGATAAAGAAATAGTTTTAAATCCTATCTATAATAGAATGCTCCAGTAAAAGTCTGGACATAAATCGAATGATGAGGACTTATAATGAAAATTGGTGTTTAAATAAAAGCTGAGTTAAGTTTCCTTAGGATGTTTACAGAGTTTTTTTTTTTAAATATATATAAGTACAGACTTCAGTTGAAAAGACATAAACATCGGGCCTTTTTAAAAAATATATAAATAAAAGTTATTTACTAATTAATGCCTGACTAATAGTTGTACTGCCTCTCAATAACTGATCACCATGTGGGGTTTGGTTGCTTCTCTGTGTATGCATTGTTTGATAAATAGATAATTTTTCAACAAAAGGGGTAACAACTGGATTTATTCTGGGCTATAAGATATAATGTATGTGCTTCCTTTGGGTGGTCATTGCATTGCATTTAAAAGAATTCACATATTCGTCATCGTTAAAAAGGCTTTTTTTAAGTATAGGAGCTGCAATTTCATTGGTAGTACAACAGTGACACCTAGTGGCGATAACTAGAAACTGCTTTTTTGACGCGTTTGATGAAACTATCCTCTGGAATTCAACGATATATTGCGACCTTTATTAGGTGACCTTTTTGCTAAAATTTAGTAAAATATATTGAAGCATTTGTATAAACTGTAATAATCTTATTTAAAGGGGATTTCTCGAGCTTTTTTAATGCCAAATTCCAGTGGAGAGGGGAGGGGATCTGCGCGGAGCTCCTCCTCCCCCTCCAGCTTGCCGTCGTCATCGCGGCTGCAGGACCGGAGCAAGTAGGCACCAACAAGCAACAGCAGCTGGGCTGCAAACCCCACCACCTCCACCACCTCCTCTCAGTGCCGTGGGAAGACTCAGAGCAGCGCCAGGAGCTTTGCCACGCCGGCAGACATGGCCTCCGACGGCATGGACGAGCGCTCCCCGCTTCTGTCGGCCCCAAACTCGGAGAATGTGACCCCCACTGCTCCCCCGTACCTGCAGGATTCAAGTCCCCGAGGTAAACACAGTCTGCGGATCGCCCCCACCCTCCCCCTGCTCCTTGCATTTCTGTCTGCATGCATGCTGAATCATTTTCAGGGCGTATCGGGTTTGTGCGTAAATAAACGCGCAGCAAGGCGAGGGCATCGGCTGGAAATCCGACGGCAGCTGACACAAAGGTGGAGCTTGGACTGTGAGAACTGGAGCAGTGGGTTAGAGAAGAGAGGAGAGGGGCCTACAATAACACCAGCCGCTTACTTAGAGCACCAATGCGACTTAATCGAGTCCCCAACCTGATGTATTTAAGGAGGACATCAGTAATAAGAAAATATGTGAATCCAGCTGGAAATGTGGGGGTCAATGTGTGTTTAAGAAGATGGGGCACTGCAGATGGAAGCAGGCCTTCAGCCTTTTAGATGAGAAAAAAAAAACAGTGATTTATTGCAATGGATAGCAGCTGATCAACAGTAAGCATTTTTATAGGATATTTGGTCTCAATGCCCAACAAATGGTTTCAATACTTAAGAAGATTAGAAGATGGGAAAGTAAGATGTGACTATCTATAGAATACAGACCAGAATTGTCAGTTTTTCTATTTAAATTCAGATCAGCAGGTCAAAAAAAAAAAGAAAAAAAAAGAGGCAAAAATCAGATTTATTACCCACTCTGGTAAAAGTAAATGGATCAAGACCAAAAAGTCCCATTTGTTTCAGCCATGAGAGTGCCCTATCATCTGAGAATGGATATGATCAGTCCTGATCACTGGACTCCCACCAATCAGTCCACCAATGTTCCCTTGTTTGGGTCTGATAAGCAATCATCAGGTAAAGCAGTGAAAAATCTTAAGCCGCCTCTTCAATAAATGCATCAAAAGGAATAAATACCTCTGTCTTTGGTTTATAAACTCATAAACCATCAGCAAAGACACCTCTCTTTCATTTCTAGCTAAAATTGGTTGTTTTTCTGATAGCATGTTTAGATATGAAATTGTATTTAAATAAAAAAAATCCCTTTCAAAGCTGAATGAATGACTTAATCCTGGTGATGAACCAAATCAGCCCAAATACTGAACTTGATCATGTTTAGATATAAAGTTTTATCAGTGAAAAAAGATTTTTCATACTAGTTAATGTGTTTTTTGTTTTTAAACAAGACCTAGTTTGTTAACATAAACAATATGCTACTGAATGATAACAGGCTCTTAATTTGCATATCTGTTGCTGTTCCAGCATTATTTGTTGGAAAGTGTTTTACTCCAATTATTTTGGATGTTAAAAAAAACAGTTCTACAGAAGACATTGTTGGAGCTTGAAAATTATTTTAATAAAATATAAAAACCAGGTCATATTTTTTTTAATATAGCCTACCACAAAAAGATTTTTGAAGCATTTTAGGAATTAATTCTTTGTCTGGTTCAAGCAGTGTTCTGCTTGAACCAGATGATTTTTCTGCAACCTTGCAGAACTCTGCAGAAAAACCCTTTAACATGTTTTAAAGTAAGAAAATGCTTTTATGAAGAATGTGATTACAGAATGAAAAAGACAAAGAAAAATGTATTGAAGGGAATTCTTATAAGTTGACTTACGCCTTATGTGATGTAACCGTTAGTTAGAATTAGATTTTAATTAGGTAACACTTTACAACAAAAGTCAAGAATTGGGTTAAAAGATGACCATTAAAACTTGAGTAATGCGTGATCAAATATGTGCACATTCTTTCTGCATTGTCCGTGTTGGATTTAGCTTGAGGCTTTACTTAAATCCACTGAAAAAATTTGCCTCATCCAGATCAGAGCCTCAGATTTAGGTTTCTTTCAAACAGAGAAGTCCTTTTAGTGTCAGTTTGTCTGGTTTTACTAGAATGAGGGCTCTTGTTTGTTTTCTTTTTTTTTGTACCTAGCATTTATGCAGCTGCTGTGTAGAAAATAAATGAATGAATGAATTCTGGTTGCATTTCAGGGCTTCTTATAAATTTATGTTTTAATAATTTAGACTTTAAAGAGCTATGAAGTCTGTTTGTGCGACAGTGTCTGTATAAACCCCTAAATCTATTTTATTTTTTTTGTGCCAGTTTTCTCCCCTTCGCCCTTTGCTGCTCAGATTATTCTGTAATCCCACGCAGACATTTTTTTTGCCTGTTAATCAGTCAATTTGTTAAGCGGATTAATTTTGTCTCAACCCTTATGGCATTTTAAAACACAACATCTGATGACTAAAAACCAGCTGCACTAAAGATATTATGTGAAAAACACTTTATTTCCTTTCATTCTTTTTTTATTTCTTTTGCTCTAAGCAAAATAAAGTTCAGATCTGTTGCGTTTACTTTAATATGGTTTAAAGTTGGAAACCTGGCAATTTTATATTTTGAGCAAACTGAATCCAACAAATGTCTTTGCAAGAAGCCGAAACCCCACAGGTAGATTTTAAGAATGATTCTCACCGTAGAGCTTCTATATAATCTAGAAACAAGCACTAGATTTTCCATTTGGGTTTTAAAGTTTGGCTATTGCTGTGTTAAATAAGACCCAAATGTAAGAAAAAAAGAAGGAACAGACCTGTTTGAGAACAGGTTTTACTTACTGGTCTTGCGATGATTACGATATTTTGCTTGTTTCCATGCTTACAGTTACAGATTAGGGCTGGTATTAAGGGCTGGAATTATTTTGCAAATCAATTAATCTACCATTTATAGTTTCCGATTAATCGATTAATTTTTTTAACGAAATTAAAACTTGAGCTCTTCTGGATAGAGCAAATTGACAGATGAAAAAGTTAAAAAAATTTTTTTAACCTAAATTCAAAATATTTATATATATAAATTTTTTTTTTTATATAATCTTGGTATAGTTACTGCTCTAAATGGGTTGCTCTGTAAGCTTGTGTTGTTTTAGTGTCTCTATACTACACTTAATGATTAATTGATTACTAAATTAGTTAACAATTATTTCAATAATCAATTAATCACAATTAATTCGATTAATTTTTTCAGCTCTAAAACAGAATTTTTACTTGTACATTTCTAGACTTTTTCTTTCATTGGGTTGTTGTTTTTTTTTAAGATAACAAATCTCAATTTAAAAAAAAAACTTTTTTTTAAGTATATTTTTTATGATTGGGTTGATAAATTATGAATGAGTTTTATCTCTAAGCAAATATAAGTATGTAAGGTCACAAGCAGAGTTGCAGTAATCTGTGTTTAGAGGAAGATAATGTTGGATTTATTTACCACATCTAATTATTTAAGATTTTTAAACAGAGCTGCTGTGAATAAGTTGAGATGTCAAAAAGAGGAGATAACAGCAGCAAATTATCTCTTTACCCCTTTGTTAAAGCAGAAGCCATTCATTCTTTTTGTGTTTTTTCATAGTTTGTTAAATTTAAGCTTGTTAAAGCCAAAATGAACCCAGGTTGATTTAGAATTCTTTTAATTAAACCAAAAAATTTGTTTCTAAAAGGAAATTACATAAATAACATAATTAAATAGTAATTACATAAACATAAAATAATGTTCAGGTATGAAGTTTTTACATTTTATATATTAAAAAAAATGTTAAATATTATCATTTTTTATTAATTATTTATTTATTTTTACCATTGCAGCAATCAAACGTCTCTTACACTGAGCAGCTTTCTGCTTGTTTTCATTGCTGTTGTGATGATGACTTTATAGTCTTTGAGCTTGTCAGGCCTCCTTTACATCACCCTAATTTTTCCCACCTTCTACAGATTCTCAAACACATTTTAGCTCTGAGTCTTCACTGCAAAATAGCTTTAACCTAAATCTGCGCACCTTATCACACACATTTTGGCTCTGTTCTAAATTGAAAAACTTCTGGGAGCCCATTTTAAAANTACAGATTCAAACACATTTTAGCTCTGAGTCTTCACTGCAAAATAGCTTTAACCTAAATCTGCCAGGGTTTAAATCAACTTCTCTAATTTTCAAAATTTACATCACTAATTTCACCCTGCTACCTGCTGAATTCTGTGTTTTGTTTCTCCGTTTCCCTTTCGTTGAAATGTCCCTTAGATAGGAATGAAGTGACATTGTGTAGCAGATAGATTATTTTGTGCCTTTAAATGAAATTGGAACAAAACAACCAAGGTGCAAAATGACAAAGAAAGGAAATCACTAAAACTCACAGAAGCCTCCACAGCAAATAGTCTTGCAGCTTGCAAAGCCTGTTAGCTGCTGGGGTTTGATAACTTTACTGATTGGGAAAAAATTAGAGGCTTCCAACACAGGAAATCTATACGGTTTAATGATAAGTTGATCAATTTTATTACACCAATCTTGGGTCCCTTTCTAATGCGGCCTTGACTTTCAGATAAGGGGGGATGGAGGATCCATGCTGTGGTAACGCTGCCTGTGGTTGTAGTGGGTTTGTCCTCTTGTCTTACTTCTGGCTAAAAGGACATAGAGAGAAAATCTATAGAGTGGATTCAGTTTCAGACATGCATTAGCACCACAGTTGTGCAAAAGGAAGAGGTAGATTTAAAACCAGGCCTGTTCTCAGACAGATACAATGGATGCCTTTCTGTCTACATCTTGCATCTAAATATGTATTATTGCACAATAGATTCGATTTAAGTCTTTTTACATGGATGTTACAAGTTCTTATATCTATTCTCACTGGGAGCATCCCGTTTTTGGGATGCTTAAGGTGTAATTCTTCAAGGATTATTTAGATGTTGACAGGGAGCCCCACCTGTCCCTGTGGGTCCGACTGACTGAGAACCAAATCTCAGAACCAAATTGTTTTACCTGTTGAAGACTGAAACCATATGTGCATGAGACAGTTCTCAGGAATGATGGTGTGTAGAGAGCTTTAGGTTCATTAGATGAAATTAAGGGGGGGAAATGCAATCACTTAGAGAAGATGAAATTCTAAAAATGCATCCTCTCTGTCCATTACTTGTACATCAATTAAGAATCCCTGCAGGCTTATAAAGGCATCAACCAGGACTGCATACACAGATACACATTCTTTTAGCTCAATTTCAAAACATGAGGTAAAGGTTGGGGACTTGAATGCTTATCGTCTTGCATTTCCATTATTTTCTGGTTGATTTAAAACCATTATAAAATGGTGCATTTCATTTGTTCTACGTTTTTATGTTTCAGTATTGGATCAGTGAATTGATAAAAAATACCAACCAAGTTCTAGGATATAGGTAATTTCTCAGTTTTCACTATCGATCAGTTTACTAAGGCTTGGTTCTTTTAGATTACTAAAGAAATGGTCACATATTATAAACCTTTTATCAGTGGCGTATAGTGACATCTTATTTACCCCAATAAACCCCCCCTTCCCCATAAAGATGTTAAGTTTAGGATAATATAATATAGTTATGAAGAGGATTAGAAAAATGCAGACTCTGGTGTTTAAGGAGTCATAACATCAAACCTTTCTGTGTTGTTTTTTTTTTTTTATTTTTTTTTTCTTTTTTTTAAATGTGTATTTTTGTTGTCAATGTTTCAGCTCTTCTGAATTTGTGACTGTCTCGAGGTGGTGTTAGAAAGATTAATTGGAGCAGGATTAATCCTTATGCAGTTTGTTTTCCTGTTATTTTCTATGAAGAATTCCTCTAAATTAAATTGAAGTAAAATCAAAACCTAATCTCTTTGTTGTTGTTTTTTATCACACTTAAATAAAAGAAATTTCAATATTTTCTCATACATAAACAGAAATACAGATCAGAAGTGGCTTATAAATGTCTACAATAAACAAGCAGAACACAATTCTCCATTCAGTCGCTTAGGAATACAGATTTAGCTTTCGCCCTGAATTTCTCTGAAGCCTGAGTTCCTATCTGAAAACTCCCTGACCAAACGGAGGGAGTCAGACAGTTGATGCTGCTGCTGTGTGTGTCCAATGCATGGCATTAACCGGGATCTCCTTCTCCTCTTCTTCCTCTGAAAGCCGAACTACCTCCTCCTTACACAGCCATCGCCAGCCCTGACGCCGGTGGTGTGCCTGTCATCAACTGCCGCGTCTGCCAGTCCATCATCAACCTTGATGGCAAGCTGCACCAGCACGTCGTCAAGTGCACAGTCTGCAATGAAGCCACGGTAATTTATCAGTTAATTTATTATTCTACCTTTCTATTGATGTCTCCCAAATGTCACACCTCTCAAATCTTTTTACATTTTATCACATTAAAGCCGCTCATTCCAGTGCCTTGTATTAGGATTCAATGGTGCAGTACAAGAAAATAATGCTAAATTCTGAAGTTGAAGGAAAGAAATCCATTCAGTATTATTTTTTTACTAAAAAATTAAAACCAGTCTGGCTTGCATATTTATTCCCCTCCCTATAGAAGCACATTGTGCTGCAATTAAGACTTTAATTCTTCAGGGGTTTGTTTCTTTAAGCTGTTCTTGTCTAGAGACTGTGAACCTAAATCATTCAACTGAAGCTCCAACTGTGTGGCCTTTTTATTGGTCTCCTTATGAGAGACAATTCTCTATTCCTTGACATCTCATAGTTAATAAATGCATAAATAAAAGAATAAAAATGTTATTAAAAACACTACTTCATTAAAAAGCACATCACAAACGAGGTTCCACCTTTTGCTGCAATTATAGCTCCATGTCTTGGTGTTTGGCTTTAGCAACTTTGGGTTTCTAGTGACTTAAATGTCCACCTGTGGTGAGTGCTTGTGAACAGCAGTTTTCAGATAATGCCACAGATTGTTGGTCTGGACTTTGACTGGGCCATTCTAACAAATTAAAATGTTTTGTTTCAAAACAACCATTGTAGCCCTGGCTTCATGTTAAGCGTCGTCGTCCTGCTGGAAGGTGAACCTCCGTCCCCGTCTCGGGTCTTTTACAGGCTCCTAAAGGTTTTTTACCCTGGCTGATATCCTGTGTTTGACTCCATCCATCCTCTCATCAACTCTGACCATCCTCCCTGTCCCTGATAAAGAGATGCAGGCCCAGAGCATCATGCTGCCACCGTGATATTTGACAGTGGGGATGGTGTGTTTAGAGCGATGTGCAGTGTTAGTTCTCTGCCACACAATTACATTTTGACCAAAAAGTTCAATTTTTGTCTCATCTGACCAAAGCACCTTCCTTCCCGTTAGACAGGTCCCAGACATGGCCTCTGGTAAACTGCAAACAACACCTCCTATAGTTTAATTTAACAATGGCTTTCTTCCAGATATTTTTCAATAAAGACCGCGTTTGAGCGGCGAACGTCTAATAGTTGTTCTCTGGTCAGATTCCCCACTTGTAGATCTATGTAGTCTATCCAGTCACCATGAGCCACATGGCTGCATCTCTGTTTGTGCTCTCCTTGTTCAGCCTGTGAGCTCAGGTAGAAGGCCTTGTCTCGATAGGTTAAAAGTTGTGCCAAACTCTTTCCATTTCGGATGATGGATTCAAAATTTATATGTTCTAAGCCTGGGAAATCTTTTTATAGCCCAAGCCTATTTTAAACTTCTCCACAGAGAAGTGAGTTAATTGGACCTAATGATGCTATTTCCTCCCTGATGTTTATTTTAACCAACATCTGAGGCATTAGATTACACACAGTTGAACCCTATTTAGTCATTAGCAATCATCAGGCAACTTCTAAGGGCAATGGGTTACATTCAGAGAAAAGGGGATTGAATACATTTGCTCACCATACTTTTTGTAGTTTTTTATTTGTTTAAAAGTGTTTAAAATCATTTATAGATTCATTTCCATTTTGCAGTTTTGTACCACTTTTTTTTGCACTTTCATATTAGACTCCAATAAAATATATTTCTGGCTATTTAAAATATACTTTTGCAAGCCGCTGCATGTTTATAACCTATTTGGATTTTGCAGTTAAAAATAAACTTAGATTTTACTTCAACTCTAGGGACTAAATAATAATCTTGTTTCAACACTTACGCCACTGAATAATGGTAAATGACGTGGTACATTCAGCACATTGAGAAATGACTACTAATAAAAGCTTATAAGGAAGCAGAGCTCCTTCTGGAGTACAATTTCAAATAAAGAAGTGAAAGCAACTATGTCATAATAAAGTTTAGTAGATTAGTAAAGTGTATTCATTAAGCACCTTTTACAGATAGAACTAGGGCTGAAGGATTTGGTCAAAAATCTAGATTGCAATTTTATTTTGTTTTTTTAACCAACGTTGAGTTTTCATTTGGCTTTTCCTTTGCACTACAAACTTCTAGATGTTTTTTTTGTTTTTTTGTTGCAGTACTGTACTATAACCGCTGTTTGAAAAAGTGCTCACTTCTACTTGCATGCATGGATCGACAAACTAGCTTCAATTCTCTCTACTTTTCTGTGAGGCAAAAAAAACACTTTAAGTATACCACTAGTTAAAAAAGGGGCTGCAGTTAGAATTCTAGGGCCTTCTTCTTGTTAAATGTAATGTGACTAAAATTGAGGGCCTCTGCAGATTGAAAACTCTCTTCTGTTAAATTTGGATTATATTGCAAATGCAAAAATTGCCAAAATATGGACAAAGCGCTGTGTAGAAAAACGAATAAAATGGCAGTTAAGATCAGATGCTAGTACAATTAAGATGAAAATAGAGATTGGAATAAAACAATAAAAGAAACATTAAACAAAAGTAATGTTTGAAAGAGTTTTTTTTTTATTATTTCACCTTGAAAGAGTCCATGGAGCTAACAAAATGTAGCTGTAGATTTAGACTGTTTCACAGCCTTGAACCCAAGGACTGAAAGACTCAGCCTCACTTGGTCTTTAATCTGGTGCTGGACCAACTATTAAAATCATAGAATGTAAGGGAAAGCATCAAGCAGCTGTGCTTTTCTTAAAACAAACGGTTTTAAGAAAAGCGGCTAGACCTATATTCAGCCTTTATATCCGAAGCGTTAATCAGCATCATTTTATAAACTTTCTCTGTGCATTTTGTTCTCATTCAGCCCATCAAGAATCCACCCACAGGGAAGAAGTATGTGAGGTGTCCTTGTAACTGCCTGCTCATCTGTAAAGACACGTCCAGGAGGATAGGATGTCCTCGGCCAAACTGGTGACTAACTTATTAGTTGCTTTTCTTTTTCTTGTGTTTAAAGGATCAGAACTTACACATGTGCTACTGCTCAACACCAACAGAATAAAATTATTTATTTCCAGTATTAAAGAAGATGTAACCTTCAAAGAACAGCAATGATATGGCTTTAAAAATGGCTTCATTTTACTTTTGATTTTGTTTTGGGGTTTTTTGTTTTTTTTCCGCCCCCCCATAAAAAAAGGGAGGATTAAAGTGAATATATATTGTTTATATTATAAGATATTTTGATTGCTCAAAGTTATTACTAGAGGAGAAGTTGCAAAAAGTGAAACCTGGATAAAGCAAAGAGGTTAGGACATTGACACGGGATTTAGCGGAACATCCCGCTTAGACCATTATTGTTTAGATTTGTTAAAAAGGTGAATTAATACATATTTTGTATAATATTTTATGTCAGTGGCTTGAGATAGTTGTAAAAACTGCAGCACCAGGTAGTGTCAGTCACAAGATAAAAAATTACACAAGTATTTGAATATCTATAATTAAAAACCAAAAAAATACAAAAATCCCATTTATTTAAGTATTTATAAATATTTGTTTAAACATTTAAAAAGTTTAATGAGAAAAATTATAGAATACATATATACAGAATAAAATTGCTGAATTGAATATTTGTCATAATACTTTAGAGAAGCTTAAATGCTAATATCTAATATTTATTAATAGATATTTTGGTTTGTGTATATTTGCAGTTCTTTGTTTCATATTTCTTTTCTCCTAATAGCGAAATCAAAGTTCCTTTCCTGGCAATGCTTTGACCCTAATCCTGTTTTACGGCTCCTGCTTCCTGCAGCAGACGCATCATCAACCTGAGCCCGGTGATGGTCATCCCCGAGGAGCAGCCCGCCCAGCCGGCGCTGCCCATTCAGCCCGAGGGAATGAGAGTGGTCTGTGGTCACTGTGGAAACACCTTCCTGGTAGGTTAACCCACAGACTGGATACAGACACAGGTTTGACATGTTAAAGTTGCTCTGATGTTGTTAGTATGCTCATAGTACTAGTTCTGTAGTAGAGTGTTTTATGTTATATGTCACCTTTGATGTTGTTGCAAGTCTTTATTTCAGCAATTTTTAAATACCGATGCTGTTCAGTGCTTTTTAGTAGGAATCTTTCAGCATCCCTCTCATTAATGAACAAGGCTTGGAATAAGCTCTCCCACTCTACCAAAACATCAGGGAATCTACTAAGATCCGGGCTTTTTCTACAGTTAAAGTGATTCTGTTGTAGATCTTAATGAATGATTGGACTCACCATGAGGCTGATGTATACACACTGTCTAAACCTTCAGCTTTTTCACTTGACAAAAACTTCTAGCCCTCCTTAAAACCAAACATTGTAATGTGGTAAAGGGACATGCAAACTAAAAATAGGCAATTTTACAGCTTTCTTTTTACTTCATGGTTTGTTAAACATATAGATAAGTTAAACAAACTGGAACATGTACACTCAGATTTCTAATAGGCTTTAAAAATTGGCGTAGAGGAGAGTAGAGTAGAGCGTTTGTAGGAACACATATCATTATCAGCCAAGTTCTTTGTTTAGAAAGAGTTCTGCATCGTAACTGACCCAAAATATTTTCTTGGTACACAGAAAACACATTATTGTCTTAAAGAGATCACAGCTGTTGCTATTATAAATTCCTGAAGCTGTTTTAGTGTTGCCGCCATTCCCTGGCCCATTTTCATGTTTTTGTGGTGACTGTTATTACTAACTCATGGTTTATACAATATTTAATATTTTCTTTTCTATTATTTGTTTTCCTGTTTGAAACCTTTGTATGAAGTCATGCTGAGTTATTTGCAATCTAATACAACAATTCTTGCCCTTATCTAAAGGATACAGATGGGCAAATGTTAGGATAATTCAACTTGGATACATGAACTTCAAAAGTATAAATTCCAGTTGACTGAAACTAAATCAGAATATTCTCTATGCAACCATTTTATTTGATTTTGTTCTTAAATATTTTCCTCATGTCATTTCTACAGAATATGTATGTTTTTCTTTGGTGTCTCATCATGTAAAGCTTACATTTTGTAAAGCGTAGGCACTTTATAAATCTACTTTACAGTGGATAAATGCATCTATGAAAAACATTTGACTTTTAAAAGAATTGTGGAACCACTTTGGGTCACTTATTCTTTTCAAGTAGTTTGAATCAGCTTGATAACAATCTTCGAAATAGAAAATGTTTTTGCAGATTAGTTCTTGCTTATGTGCAGCTTATTTCGCCAATCTGTTTAAGATATTTAACTAACATGCTCACTTCCAGTACCTTCAGCAAAAATATGCAGAAACTAAGCCACTATTTCACAGACTTACATTTTTAAACTCACTACTGTTCACCTCTTAATATTGTCACTTGGGGCCTCCGTAGGGCAGCGAGGACGCCAGGTCATCTCAGTCGATGTCTGGTCTCTCCAGCGACGGCTCTCCTCCAGCACAGCAAGAGGTTGAAAAAGAGCTGATCTTGCTAGTGGACATATTAACAACAGCCTAACCTCTATTTAAAACTATGGCTCTTTTTAAAGCTAATATCACTCTGTGCACATTTGGCTTTCAGAGAATTTTATTTAGAAAGAAAAAGGTTGATGTGTAAATGGAAACATTGCTGCTTATTCTAATACAACTATATTTTAAATAATCTTTTCACTGAAGCCACATGTCTATAGTTAAACATTTCTCTTCTCTAACAGTTGAATTATGCTTATTATTATTATGCCACTGCAGGATATTAATGATTTAATTTCTACTCCTTAAAAAACAAATAAAATCACAACTAATACAAAGCTAAACATACATAAGGTGTGAATTATTTGAGGTGCTGATTTTACCAATGATAGATAGTTGCAAACAGTCAATACAGATTTATTTTTAAATCAGTACCCTTCAGATTTTTGCTGATTGTACTGAAAACTAGAATAGTGTGTTTAAATATCTGCACTGATGCATTTGTAAACACTCCCTGAAGTCGAAAATAATTGGTTGTTTTTCTCTTTGTCCTCCACAGTGGATGGAGCTGCGATTTAACACTCTAGCCAAGTGTCCACACTGCAAAAAAATGTGAGTCTTCAAAATAACTTGACACAAGAAGGGATAAGTGTTTTTACCATTCATTTTCACCAATGCTTAGCCTGTTTTTTAACACGTTTGAAAAGGTTTGAACATTAGTAACCAGTGGATACACCACCCAGCCGATATACTGATATA
>NW_015150835.1:624594-639827 GCF_000732505.1 Cyprinodon variegatus
AATGTGTTAAAGGTTAATAATGTATTTCCTTAGAAAATAAATGCCTTAAATTCCTTTCTGTTTTATCACTTGTTCCTGCCTCATCTGTATGGGAAAGGGGATCATTCGCCAATTCCGGGAGCGTACATTTTCGGCTTTCGATTTAAATATAAATCTAGTCTTTTTGAGTTTTATGTTGTCCTTTTGTGCTGACATTATGGTATATAGTGCTTAATCTACAAATAGTGACAACTAAAGTGCTGATGAACACGGTTTAATCATATTTTGCCGGACTACTCAGAGCATGTCCAATGATGCAGTTCAACAGAGAAAATGTAAAAAGCCTCAAAATTGTTTCAGAGAAGTCATAAAACATTTTTAAACATGTTTGTTAGCATTCTTTAGAGAGTTAAGGATAGAAATAATTAATTTTAGAACCATAATTACTTAAATTATGGAAACCCAGATGTATATCTGGTTGCACATGCGCAAATGAGCTGATGGTATGGATCGTGCTTCCTGAACAGATCGGGTAGTGACAATTATGACTGTGGCCACCTTTTATATTTGAGGCAGCTTTGCTGGATTTTGAGTTGTTTCTTGAGGAAACGGTTAATCAGATGTTTTTAAGCAGTTTCTAAATCATTAAAACCCATGAATATATTTACTATTTTGCCCACAGATCTTGAAAAATAATGATAAAATATTTAAAGCATCATCAGACAAACAGAATACAACCATCTGACACTGTAGAAAATAATCTCTCTCGATTAATTGACCTTAAACTTGAGTTGTAGATGTAAAGAAAAACACATATATTGCCATTAGCCCCTTATTAAAAGAAAACTATTTACGTACGCTACTACTTCACTACTTCAGAGGTAAATCTAAGCTGGACGTTGCTTTGGTGATGTAATAAAACCTTATATAAAGATTTAAACCTGCTGCATTGAATGCTTTAGAGATCTGGATTTACATTGTGCAGAGGAAGGGAAGTTAATCTAGACATGTGACAAGAAGTATAAAGGGCTTTGTAACATGATTGTAAGGTTGTCTGGTCACGGGATAAAGAAGTGGTTTTTTTTTTTTTTAACAGTCAGAGTTGTTTGAGGATGGGAGATGCATTGGTGTCAGTGGACATTCTTCATCCTCGGCTGCATCTGTCTACATTTATTTTCATCCTTCTGTCAATATCTGTGGGTCTTTCCAACAACTCTGTGGTATTCTGGGTATCTCATTGGGAGTCGTCTTCCACAAAGACTCAACAAATATTTTACAAACAATGTGAGACTTTTATTTTTCTTTTGGAAAATCCCACAATCATTATTATCTAAGAAAGTTATCATACCAGAAAAACTGAAATTTGTAAAGACTATTTAGTTAAGACAGTTAATAATCAACTCAATATGTGGAAAATGCTAAATTGAAGTATTGCTTATATTTCAATTTATTTTTGACTGGTTAGAAATCAAGAAAATTCTGGCAAATGTAACTAGATAATTACATTTTTATTTGGCACTACTTTTAATATGAGGTGTGCTTAAGAAAAGGAGCTGTATGGTACTGTATGTATACTGGAAAAAGAAAATCACTTGATATCATCAGAGACAGAGTTAAAGGTGCAGCAAGGTTGTAATTTCCCAACAAAACCAGTATGCACAACACCATTGTTAGAAGGCACATTGTCAATCAAATGTTAGGAGGGAAGATCAGAAATGGAATTTCATTTGTGTGTCTAAAAATTATGAAAACAACAATCAAGCCTGTACATTTTGAAAGGCCTGGGGATTCTGTATTTTTTCTGTAATGTGAGGTACCAGGTTAGATATTTATATAAAAAAACAAAACAAAAGACTAGTATTTCTAGGGACCTGGATTTTAACTGATATTTCATCATTCAATAAGACTTTTTTTTATTATATTTTAGAAATGTAAAGACAATCACTACGGAAGATTGCTTGCTTGCCTCAAATCCACAAAAGGTTATTGCTAAATAGCTGAATTGTTTGAGAAACTGAACTGAAAAAAAAAAAACTGATTAAACAGATCAATCTGCTAAATCTATATACTTAATTATATTTAATTTTTATTAAGTCACTAAAATGTGCTTTTCAAAGTTTCTCATCTGCTGAATGCATGTGGCATCTAAGGCATCTTCAACGAGTTGTAATTATACCAAGGCTGCTGATATTTGATGTCTAAATGAATGAGAAGATCTGATAAAGCAAATACAAATAAAACAAAAAAGGAACCAGCAGGTTTTTAGAGGCAGAGATGAGAAAGCAGATCACTTTCATTTCTGCAGGAGTTGGCCTCTATGTCATTAAAGAAGAAGTGAGCCAGCGGAGACAAAAACGAGTCACAGGTCAGACTTTACCGAAACACAATGTTGGTTTCGTAGTCTTAAAGTCCCGGTGGGGGGATTTTTCCTTTTTTATAATAGAAAAAACATCTTAAAATAACGGAATTGATTTTGAAACATTTTAAGAATCTGGGCGACAATCTGACTTTTTCTGTCTTCTAAATCATAGAAACCTGCCATTGTCCATTTTTATTTGAATTAAAGAATCTTAAAACTTTTTTCAGCTCTTCCCCAAATGCTCTTGTCATTGTCTTCAAGTTGCAGCATCATTTGAAAGGGAAAGTTTCCCTGTTGCTCAGACATGCAGTCATTTGTACATTCCCATTTTTCTCTAAGATTGTTTTGGTGCACATTATGGCAGACTTTTCTCCCTTTTGTATTAAGGGTCTCTAGAAAAAAGGCAGAATCCTGATGATGAAGAGGGAACAGAGAAGGAGATTAAATGTTAGGGGGTTCAAAAACAGGATAGAAGTCTAATTATCAGATGACTAGTCCTCCGACCCCCCACCCCCCCTCAGTGATCTGAAGTTTAGCAATCGCTCAAGAATGCTCAAGCCCAGTCACATGAGGGGCATGTGAGTGCAGGGAAGGGAGGAATGAAGTCAGAATGATGCAGGGGAGAATGGGATGCCAGCTCTGATGGTTAATGGGGCCACTGACAAATATTTGTGTTTGAATGATATATCCTCAGCTGGAGCTGCACATGCGATTGTCCTTATGTGAAATGGGTGTTGATGTGCATTAGAATCACATAATCTTTCAAATTTATTGATGGTTTTTTTTAGAAAATCCTTCATTCCTTCTAAATAGTTTCCTCTTGCAAGGTCCTCTTGGGCATATTAACTACATATAGTAAAGATCTTTATTTTTTATCAGTCTTTTCTCAAGTGAAACATTTTCTTCTTACTCTTTCATGCAGATCATCTGTTGGCAGTGCTCTGCCCAGGAGGCGCTGTTGTGCTTACATAACTATAGGAATGATCTGCATTTTCATTGGAGTTGGTTTAACAGTAAGTATGGCCTGTTCTTTTTGTTTTATTTTGTTTTTCTTTTAAAATGTATTGTTTTGTCACACTTTTCATATCTAAATCAACAGTATTTACATGCTTATTCATTATAAGCGTGGTGAAGAGAGACTGTTTACCTGTGCCAGCTCAATACAGTATTGAAATATAAATAAATATATATATATATATATATATATATATATTTCAATCAAATTTTATCTTTTTATCTGTGTAAATATCAGTCATCCCTAATCTGTTTAGTCTTCTGTTCTTCAGTTTGTCTCTCCCTCTGTCCACCCATTGCTCCATCTGTCCATCTATTGCCTCCATTCATCTCTGTCCAACTGTTCAGTTTTCCAACTGCTTATATTTCCGTTTCTATTCTAGTTTAAGAAAAAACAACATACCTTTTGAAAAATAAAGTTTTCTGTGCATTACTGTTTAGCCCCATTTACTCCTGTTCCCCTTAAATGAAATCAGCATAATTCCAGCTCCTCTCTCTTGCCTCTGCGCTTTGTTAGCAAACATTACTCAGTAAAGACATAAAGTATAAGGAAAACAGCATAGTTAAGCTGTAAAGCAGCAAAGCATAAGCTTTGAATGCTTCAAATAATCAACCAACAGCAAATTAAAACAGAAGATCTCTTCTGCAAACCTACCTAGATCTGGCCGTCCATCTTGACTAACAGACTCAATAAGGAAACCTTGTTTAGAGAAGTAGGTGAGAGGACTACTGTTTGCGACTATTTCACAAATCTGGTCTAAATGAGACAGAGGTTGGTGCAAAGGTTTATCATCCAACCTAAATGTTTGGAAAAACAGCCCAGTTCAAGACTAAAGGCTGATTTATACTTAGAAACTAGGTTGTCTGCGTAGGTGTCGCAGTAAACAGAATCCGTCCCCGCCCCCTCCGCTGACACTCCGCTGCACCTCTCCCAAATTGTAACTGACCCTCCGTTGTCAGACTAAACTCGCCCCCACTTCCTCATCGCCTCGGCCGTATCTAGACCCACAGCGTGTATAGCACAGACCACACTTCGGTATTGTGGAAAAATCAAAAATGTCTCCATCAAGCTCACTGCAACACACTGCTGCAGGAGGATAACCAGCCCTTTAGAAACATTGAGAATGTTCAATGATTCAGACTGACTGAAGTTGCAATGAAGTTTGGCTTCTGTAAATTATGCATTGTTCAATCAATCAGTCAGCTTTATTTCCATAGCATATTTAAAAACCACAGGCGTAACCAAAGTACTTTACATAAAAACAGGTTAAGAATAAATAAAAAAGATTACAATAGACATAATAACCAGGTTCACAGCAAGAGTAGTGCCGTATAAAACTAGATCAGTGTCAAAAGCCAAGGTATAAAAATGTGTTTCCAAAGAGATTTAAAAACAGCAGAAGAGGAGGCCTGTTGGACACAATGTAGGAGCTGCTACAGCAAATGTTCTGTCCCAGATGAGCTTCAGCCTAGTTTTAGTGACAGTCAGAAGCAGCTGATCCACAGACCTAAGTGATCAAAGAGGGCAGTGAAGCTGAAGCAACTCAGACAGATATGGTGGAGCGAGGTTTGTTCAGACATTTAAAAACAAACAGCAGCTTAAAATGAATTCTATAATAAACAGGAATCCAGTGAAGAGATGCCAGGGTGGGTGAAATATGCTCACACCTGCAGGTGTGTGTAATGAAGCGAGCAGCACAGTTCTGCTCAAGCTGCAGACGGGCAAGAGATACCTTGCTGCAGTGCATTACTTTAGTTTAGTCGAACTGCGATAAAGGTGTGGAGAAATTTCTCCAGGTCAGGTGTCACCAAGAATGGCTTCTCTTTGGCAAAGTTGAAAACTTTTCTGAACAACACTCCTGAACTGTTTCTCAAATTTATTATTGGATTCAAACTTTACCCTCAGATTTCTGACACAGTCCCTGATTAGAGACAGATCCCAAAGGACGTTCAGCTAACTGTAAGAAAAATTAAAGGTATAGTGGAGGATTTTTGCAAATTTGTTGAAAAGTCCCTACCCCTCAACTTAAAAAAAAAAAAAAAGCACATGCACAACCCTTTACCTGCTGCCAAGAGGGAATGCCTATTAAATGCATGCAAGAGCACAGCCTTATGTCAACATATCCCCAGAATGATTGACAATTAGGAGAAACACTTATTTTGATGATCCACTTGGAAAAAGAACATCCTCCAGAATACCTTTAAGGTTAATAATGTGAAAAAAATTAAAGGGTACAAGCATCTTTGCAAGGAGCTGTATGCCATGTATTTAATTTTTTCCCCTCCCTTTGATCGGACAGGTTGGGACGCGGGACTTTGCCAGACGTTACAACGCCACCTACGTGTCCTGGGCCTTTGCCTACCTGCTGGGTCTCATCTGCCTGATACGGGCCTGCTACTGGGGGGCTATCAAAGTCAGCTACCCAGAAAACAGCTTTGCATAGAGTGAGAATAACCCCACGAAGCTGAGGGTGGCCCCAAGTGCAAAGTCCTGTTTTGTTGTTATGCTCCCCGCACATCTTAAAATTTTAAAGCAGTCAGGTTGAGTTTAGAAGCATAGAGTGTGAGGAGAAGTGTTTGCTTGGAGAAACAAAGTGGGGGATTTGTATTGTGATTTACGCTTGGAAGGTTTTTAACCCTGCCGTCTGTCTAAATCCGGTAAATGTTTAAATCCTGACAATGTCCTACAAAGAACCAAGAATCAGAAACTTGTAAAGATTGAATTATTTCCTTCAGATGATTGGATAGATGTTTGGTGCAAACCCTCTTTTTCCAAGTTATTTGACAACTCTATTGGAATTTAGAAACTTTAGATCATTCTCTTTTTCAGCACTACAGTAGCTGGCACTAATTTCAGTTTGATGATCAGATTCAAATGAGACAACCTCCCTCCCATTTGCACTGATATTTTATGCAAATAAAATAGTTTTGCTGCTAGTTAAAATCCAGCTACTGAGAGTTGCACACTCATACTCTATTACAACCACTCTGACATAGTATTCTATTATTTTAATGCAGATTTTTTTTAGATGATTGTCATTATATACCCATGCGTGCCAACTTTGCTGCACAGTAATAGTCTTGAAGATAAATACATTTTTATTAACACATTTTTTCTGTTCTGTGCCTGCAGCTTTTAAAAGAGCAATACCCCTTTCTGGTTGTTTTCATAACAATCTGGTTATCTGCTTTATGATTCTTAAAGTGATCCCATAAAACATGGTGTGGCTCAATTGTGCATGTTGCCTATATCTTGTTGCTGAAGTGGTGTCCTGCTCCATTTCAGATGGGATCATGGCTGTGATTCCTGTTTTTTCTGCGTGTGTTAGAATGTAAACCCTCCTTCATCTGCTTAGATCGCTGCTCTCTGACCTCCATTGAACTTTGTGCTATATCCCGTCTCTTTATCTCCAGCAGCGGGCAAAGTTTGAACCTTGTTTTGAATGTGATACTGATGATGAAGTAGGTAAAAAAAACAAAAAACAGAAAATACTTTGTACATAGCCTGATTTCAGTAAGAGTGAGTAAAGTTGGGTGGAAGGAAAAGATGGTTCATGAGTCTTTTTAAAAACAAATAATTTATCAATAAAATGTGAAAACTATCTACTTCATTGTGTATTTTTTTTTGACTAGGATTAGGATTTCAGTCTAAAATGTGTGTTTATTTTTTGTTGAATTATATAGATGAGGTGCACAGCAGTGTAATCCTTGATTTTTGTATCTGCTGCAGTGAAAGCACAAAGCCAAAAAGAAAAAGAATTATAAAACGGGTTGAAATCACAGCAGAATTTTTTATTGTTTATTAAAAACAAACCTAAACCCCAAAGAATATCCTCTCAGATTGGGGGAAAAAAAAGATGGAACGGCTGTAATTTTAGTGCCAAGGATTCCTAGATTTTTACATTTTTTTTTACATTTTTTGTGTTGGTGTTTCTCAATATCATTTCACTTCTAATTTAAAGTAGGTTTTTATCCTGCAGTAGGTGAACCTGAAGTCTTTTCCAGCCCTTCATAGGTTTCTCCTCCACAGATTTCTCAATCAAGCCTTACATTAACTCTGACCGGCTTCCCAGTCTCTGCTTAAAAAAAGTATGACCATGTCAACGCTGGGTTTACTTTATAAATTTAATCACCTTTACAGTTTTTTTTCTCAATTTTTCTTTTGTTTCATTAATAAACTTAAAAAAACTTTAGACTTACTCTTCTTTCTTCTTTTGCTAATTTCATACACTGTCCACTACTCAATTTCACCAGCAGAGGGCTCACTTACCGACTAATTGCTCTCATTTAGCTACCATCTTCATGGGACCACATATTCATGCAGTAAACACAAGATAACCCTGACAACTGATTCTGTAATTAACTCATAAACAACAACATATTTAACTAAAATATTTAAATATGTTGTTTAATTAAAAGTGAAATATTTTACAGTAAATACAGTAAATTAGCTGTAAGGAACAGCAGAAATGAAAAACCAATATTGTAATGATTATAATATAGGGTTACACTAAAGAGCAGGACTTTTGAGATGGAGATAAAAAAGGAACACTTTAAATAAGGATGAAACATTAACTTTCACATTGACTGTATAAAAATAACCTGCCGTTTCCCTACATTAAATCCCAATGGTACTGTCATAACTAGATTTTCTTACTACTAGACTGATCTTGTATAAGACATGGCCTGTGGCAGGTAGAAGATCCTTTAAATCTTTAAATCTACTTTTTATTTTGGCAACTTAGATAAAAGTTTAACTAGTGTGAAGGGAAACATCTGTGAGAAGTGGCCTCATTATGTCAATAAAATGCAGCCCCCCTTCAAAAATTGCAGTACTGCTGAATTTCCAAACAGTGGAGCTGTTTTCTAATATTACTGACATAAATCTTCAGAAAAATTACTACAATGCCTTAACCCTGATCAACTATGATTGGATTTCAAAATCCTGCCAACTGTCTGCTGAGACTATAGTTATCCTAAGTAAAATCATTTGCAACAAATATCCTTCAGAATTAAACAATTTAGTTAAAACAGTACTAAGGAAAATCCAGACAAGACAGGGATGAAGTTAAAGTATCTTTTCGACTGTTGAGTTGACTTTCTGAATGGCAGTATGGCACAACTTAAGACTTACCAAAACCAAAAAGAACTGAAAGGAGTGGCAAAGAGAGTGTTATTGAAAGATTGATGTTAGAGGTTTATAAAGATAAACAGGTCAGGTGAGAGGATCTGTGGTTGGGATAACTATTAGTCTTGTACTAGAGAAACCAGTTTCCTTGAAGGTGATCCAAATATAGAAATCCCATTTGAAATTTGCTAAAAGCCAGTTAAGGAAAATATAGCATATAGATTGAGGTCCTTTGTTTAGATCATACAAAAAAATGCAACTTTTTGCTCTTCAAAAACCCCTCAAGCCTCTAAAATGAAGATTAAAACAAAGATAATTGCATCACACAGCAATAAAAATTTAAATAACAGAGAATGGACAGTCTTGAAGACTGTAAAGTGTTTTTTTAATCTGGATTTAAACAGTTAAAGAGTGTCAATATTAATGTTTGACGGGAGAGAGTTCCAGAGTCTGGAAGAACAGTGAGAGTAAACTACTCCCAGAGGTAAAGAGGCAAAAACAAAAGTGAACAGAGAGATCGATTGAAGAAGATTGGAGAGAGCATTAGGAGGAGGTGACATGAAGGAAATCAGATGAGTAAGGGGAGAGTGAGGTTGATGACCTTGAGTATGAACAAAACAATTTTGAATTGAAATCTGAATTTGAGTGGGAGCCAGCGACGTTCTCTAAAACAATGAATGAAGATGTTCCCATAACAATTCAAGCAGCTGAGTTGTGGACCAGCTGAAGATTGATATTGTTTGTGGGAGGCCAAAGAAAAGGGAGCTGCAATAGTTAGTACAGGAAGTTACAAGACTGGGGGCAAATATGGAGGCAGAGTGAGGGGAAAGAGAAGGATGGAGGAGTTTGATGTATTTTACAGACCGGATATTTGCAGACTTTCATTGTCATTTTGTATACAAAGAGTGTATACCAAACAAAATTACTGATGTAAGAAATTAAAGCTGTAGAGCTATCAAGGATGCCCCGCAGACCACCACATGGTGGTGGCTGCATTATGCTGTGGGGATGCTTCTTGTCAGCAGGAACAGGTTAATCAATCAGAGTAAATAGGAAGACAGAGAGGGTAAAACCTGAGTAGATGTGAGAGATAAGACTTCAGACTGACCAAAGTTTACCTTCTGTGTTATGTTTGTTTGGATCAGAGAACATTCATGAGGTACTGTCCTAATCAAAGTGCACATCATTACAAATTGATGACAAGACCTGAAAATAGACATTCACAAAGATTCTCTATCTTATTCAAATTAGTTTAAGTTATTTGCAGTGGTAGGACCAAGTTAGCCTCATGGTTTATTCTCAAATCTCATCAAAGTCAATCAAGGCAAAAACAAGTCTTAAGTCAAATCCCAAGGCTCAAACTTTAAACTTTCAAGTCATTTCAGGAGTTGTTTTTTTAAACTAAGTTCAATTATATGTTAAATATAATCCATATTTATCTTAATGTGTTGAAAGTAAAACAACTGAACTTTTGCTAATGGGAAGAAATTTGCTACAATCAGCAATCTGATCATCACAAAACAAAAGTACCACCCACCCTTAATGATGCAACTTCAGCTGTTTCGGTCTCTGCCTGTCATTTTCTTCTTGCATGTGTTGCATATCGCATCTCATTTTTTGTTGAGTGCTTTAAAGATTATTTACCCCAAAACAGTTACACTTGGAAGCATACTTATATCTTTTTTTTTTAATCTAGTTAATTTGAGTGGTTGTGCTGCAACTTATACGCACATATGTCCACATGTTGAAAGATACTGATTAATAACGCACCCTTCTTATACAAACAAGTGTTTTAAACTTTAGATTTTGGCCAAATATCTGGATAATAGGTTTGGGTCTAATTCAAGTCAAACATATTTGAGTTTTTTTTTTTAAATCAAGTCGAAAGTAACAAAATTAATGACTTGTGTTTAACTCAAATCCCACTCATATGACTCAACTCCCCACCTCTGTTTATTTAGCACAGAGGAATTAGCCAATAGGCTGGAAAAGATATACCCTGAACCTGATGAAAGTTCAGTGAAAGGCTGAATACAAATTCATGCCTCTTTCTACGATTGGAAAAAAAATTCAGGTGTATGCAGTACACTGAGTAAAGTAGTAGTAATATTGACTCGATCAACGTGGTTTAAGGAAATCAAGACTGTTTGTTACAATTGTAAAGCATACATCATATAAGATCCTGAAAAGATAAACAAATGAAATATTATTTAAAAGCAATTAAACTTTAAATGTGAGAAAAAAAACCTTGTGTTGTAGGTGCAGCATAAAACAAAACCCCAAAGAATGTAAACAGCATACACAACAATATCATCTTTATTTTAGTCCTTGTCTCAGTTCAACACACTAAAGATAGAAACTACAGAAATATGGTTTAATGAGCTTCCTGGAGCTGCTACAATTGACACAATGTCTTTCTAAGTGCTTCATGTAATTTCTCTTTCACATTCATTCAAGGTTTGATTTTAATCAGGGCAATCATATAATGAAAACAACAATGTTAATCAGAACAACTCAAAGTCTTATTCAAGCTAAACCTAATTATAAAATATTATCCTACAACCAGAAATAACTGGTCCAATGTCCTCAAAAAGACATCTAAGAAACAAACACAATACGATCCAGGTGACAATTCAGACCCCAGATTGGTTACTGATGGGCTCATAGCCTTTGGGGTTAAGGAACTTTTTATACACACAAACGTGAGCTACTGGAGCTACCACTGAACTCTGTAGGAACATGGAAAGTCATATATAGAAATCACCATGGGTCACAAGTACTGCTGCTTTAAGGAGCGTGAGGTGTTTCTGTGGGATGGCGATGTGATGACAGGTGTCTGTTTGTGCCTCACACCCATCAGTGATGATGTTGCTTGGTGCTGTGAAGCTTTCAGTTATTGTTGAGGACCCACCAAGAAGCTGCAGGTAAGACACAAATGATAAACCTCTTAGAAAATGTAGATTTCTCACACAGTCATATGTTATTGTCCAGTAAATCCTGAGCAAAGCATGCTGCACCAAATAACAGGAGCATTTTGGAAACTGTTATTACAGCTTAGTGCTTTTAGAAAGTTCTGCAGGCATGAGGGATGTGTGTGTTGACTTACCAGGAACAAGCATGGTGGTGGTGGACTCGGGAGTTTCCAGGAAGTCTACGTTTGCCCTCTGAAAGGTTTTACTGTAGTTAGTCTGTAGGTGGCTATAAAACAGAGAATAGATTGTAGGGTATAAACAGATGACTGCTGTGTGTGTATAATGAGTCATTCGTTTGTCAAAGCTTCTCTGTTTCCTCATATAACACGCTTTATTATAAGCATTTTTCAGCAGTATAAATCTTCCTGGTTTAACAATTAAACCTTGATTAGGAGGTTTTAGTTTTATTGGACAGGAGGATGAACCGATCAAAGACAGAAATCAGCAGGGTTTAAATGAAAGACAGTGGCTATAATGAGCCTGTTAAATTCTGTTTCATTCAGTTTATTTACATAGCACCAATTCATCACACGTCATCTCAAGGCAATCTACAGAGACAGTTCAACCACATCATACAATCAGAATGGTTATGAGATTTCTATTTAAGGAAAACCAGCTGATTGCATCAAATCATTGCCTCTTCAGCAATCCCTCACACCAAGCATGCATGTGGCGACAGTGGAGAGGAAAAACTCCCCTTTAACAGGAAGAAACCTCCATCTAATTCAAGCTCAGGTTGGGCCACCATATGCTGAGGCTGACCAGGGATCAAGGAGATGTAATTAAAAGGAGTCTATTTAATTTATTTCTATGCATTAACTTCATTTGAATAAGATTATTTTAATAACTGAATAATAAAACATATTAAGTTGTCGGTTTAAACAAAATAAATTAGGTTTTTATTCACAGGGTTGAAAAGTTCAGTTTGCAACTGGACATGAAGTTTTCTACAAGACATTTCCTCTCTCATCCAAGAGGCTTCTTCAGTTCTAACTAGTGGTGGGGTGCAATGAGATTAATATGCTGTATGTGTCACAAAATAAAGAAATAATATTTTTCCCCTAGTTCCTTTGTTACACCATAAAATGAAAACATTTTAAAATAAGACATTCAATAAAAACAATGCTTTGGACAGGGTCAAAAACAGATGCCAAGGGCTTTGGGAACATTGTCACCCATATCAACATCAATGGGTTTGAAGACTATCATGTTCGCAAGAATTGTAAAGTTCTTTATATTTATGTATAAAGTGCAGCACAATGTCACACACATGTTAAATAGTTTTCTTAATATTCCATAGCTGGCTTATTTGCGTGTCATTGTTATAAGAATATAAATAAAAAATATAATATAAACCAAATTTTAAGAGTGAAATTGTGCTCATGGACTAAAAGGTGAAATTAGTGTAAGGCTTTTTGAACATCTTCACCATCATTGCTGATATTAAGTTACATTGAATTTTTTATTTTACCATCTTTAATAAATGTACTCCACAAATATAGCATTGTTTTAAAATGTACAGGGAATATTTTAACTGAAACTAAATATGAGTGAAAATTTATAAAAAAAAATACATTGTTAATCATATTTATACAGTAAATGTGGAGGGCACTGTTAAAAAAGACCCCAAGGTAGAACAATAAAAAGATAGGGAAGAGAAGTATTTCACTTTTAATTCCTCGGGTGCATGTTTCCACTCTCTGAGTTTCTTTCACCATCAGGTTCATTAAAGTTCAAGCATTAACCAAACCCTCATAATGGGAACTTGATAATGGGTCCACACAGAATGAAAGAGATAATGAAGAGTTAATATGAAATGATCCTGAGTGTGTTAACTCGGACACACATGGTCCATGCACACATTAAGATACTCACTTCTTCCACACGTTGTTGTGCTCCCAGAATTCATAGAGAATGAAGCGTGATTCATTTGCCAGCCGCTGAACTGCGATGCTGTCGAGTACAAAACAAAAGAGAAGGCACAAGTCATGCAGTCGCTAATTAGTGTACTACATCATGTTCCCCAACAGAGCCTCTGTGTCTAAACTGTTCTCTTTACAATCTGTCTGTGCAAGCAGTGATGCTATGTTCATAAATGCATTAGAATCAGACATTTGTGCTCCTCAGCAACTGAGTTTGCATTTTAACAAAGAAATATGTTGAAAAACATACTATTTAGACAACAAAACATCACAAATCATTTAAAATCCCCAACTCTGCTGATTTGATTGAAAAATTGAGGATACAAGTTATCCTAAGAGGGAGTGAGGTTTAAAAAAATGCAACAAAGATAAACATTTAAGGTCTTAAGGCAGAAGAAGAGGAGATTAAACATCATGTTTTGGCTAAACACATCTTAAGCACAAGAACAAAACTTGACAGGCGAGACAAATATTCCAACGCTGCAGCACATTTTCTCTTCGTTATGTGTTTCGATGTTGCTATTATCTCATGCAATATTCTCAGCGGGATGTGAAACTATTTAGTAATCCTGAAATTCTGTCAAGAATGATACCTTTTCAAACTGCTAAACCAGTGGAAAAGATCTTTAGTAAATGTGTTATTTTACTGCTAACATTTGGTGACTAGTTTGGAGCTTGATTGCAACTCCTATAATGACTACATGTAAAACATTTTCCCAGGCCCATATGGTATTGTATAAGGAGGCCTCTTTTTTTGGCTAGAGTCTGCTGCAACTTGGAAAATAATAGTGAGTTTTAAAAACGCTCACTTAAACTCCTTAAATCAGAGTATTTTGAGTTTTCTTAATTAAGCTGTGCAGATCTATGATGAAGACGGTAGCTGTGTTTGCATGGATACAAATAATTGGATTGAAGGCCTGATCAAATCAGAAATGTTTCACGAACGCGTGAACATTAAGATTAAAGATACTGACCTGATTTGATCCCATAGGAGATAACCTTCATTACGCAAAATAGAGGTGATTTTTGCTGAACACCATTCCTACTGGCGTCCATTTACACCCCCATTCTGATCTTTGGAGTAAAAGTAATCCTCACTGCGCAAAAGCAATGCCAGCATGATATTTTCTCATAAATTAAACAGTTCCGCGCACACTTAAATGATCCAACCAGATGAAACACTTGGTACATGTCATGATCAAATCATTGCATTTAGTTTCCATGTAAACAGAGATTTTGAATTTCTGATTAACCAAGGTTTAGATCGGATAGGGGAATTTCTGGATAATAGGGGAATGTAGCTAATATTATGTATCACAAGAAAATCATCAATGTAATCTAAATCTTTCACCAGTGCAATCCTGAATATCAGACTTGGATGTGCAGAGTGAACCACCAAGCATCAGCTGCTTAAAAATTACAGTTAAGTAAATTTGATGATTTATTTTTTACTCTTTGTTCTACAAACTGAATTATGCAAACAGGTTATTTCACATGGTAGCTGAGGCAGCAGTAAAATGGTAAAATGCTGACATGAGAAACATTAAAATTTCATTAATTCAAGGTTTCTACAGCAGCAGGTTCTATGTTTGATGAGAATAGAATTAAGCTCATAATTTGAATGCTGCTTCCATATACCTGTCATATGTTTGATATAATTATATTCCTGAGTTTGCTGTTTAAAATCAAATAAACAATGTTTTCATAATATATTTTACCATATGTATAGTTTTTTTTTCTCCTGAAGATAGAAAATAATCAAAGGGCATTCTGCTTTATCCATGTTTAGTGGACTAAGGATTGTTTATATTAGGCAAACACAAAGTAACATGTATCTGTAAAGTACACTTTACAACTCT
>NW_015150835.1:640158-643058 GCF_000732505.1 Cyprinodon variegatus
TAAGGCTCAATGCATGCAGGTCTAAAACATGCATCCATTCTGTGATGCATGGATGCATGTTTTAGACCTGCATGCATTGAGCCTTACCAGCATGTTGGACCCAAATATAAATATTGCAAGAATTGAAAGTTGTAGACACATTCCATCCAGTCTGACCAGAGAGAAAACCTCACTTTTTTTCCTGCATTTTTCCCCCAGTCCAGAAAAGATCACAATGTTATGCTGGCATACACATAAAATCCCACTAAAACACATTGTTTTGTTGTAATAAATGTTACAAAATGATCACTTTTTCACAGCAGAGTAGCTACATATATAATAACACCTAAACCAAATTCCTCAAAGGAGAAAGGATAGTAAAGCAAACTGACTGTAAGCATCCTGTCTGGACGGAGGCACAATCAATGTACTGCCTAAGGGCCAGTCGA
This sequence comes from Cyprinodon variegatus, assembly GCF_000732505.1. Classification (NCBI taxonomy): domain Eukaryota; kingdom Metazoa; phylum Chordata; class Actinopteri; order Cyprinodontiformes; family Cyprinodontidae; genus Cyprinodon; species Cyprinodon variegatus. Next base: position 640,587 of record NW_015150835.1, read on the forward strand.
AACTCCTCCAGCTCCTCCTCCAGCACCGACAGCTGCCTTTGGACTATTAGGATGTGCTGTGAAGACAACAAACATTCAAAACTTCAGTTTGCTTCTGGCATGTTTAAATTATCAGCCTATTTGGATATCTGTGGAGAAGAAACTACTCTGAGGATAGACAGAAGTGGATTTTGACCTTCCTTTACATGACAGAAAGAGCAAAGGGGTGTTTAAACTCAACCTCTGGTTGAGACGTGTGAAGAGCAGGAAAAGCTTGGTTTTAATCGTGACAGCAGAAAGTCTGCTTATCATTTCCTGAGGCTGATAATGTGACAGGGAAGGCTGCAGATGAGATTAGGAAGTGAATGGTCTGCAGGGTGGCAATAAGGTACACTGTGTGTGTTAATGAGGGGGTGTTTTCTGCAGAGGAGCAAAAGTCGATGAAATGACCCAGTGTTTGTGTGCAGCCAGGACTGAGGCCCTCAGGATCCTATTTCTGTGGCTAATTGGGGAGAAAGACAGACACAATCTCAAGTTGTCAAACACATAAACAGCCACACATCAGGCTGGTCATTAATGGTTTCTTCAGCTACCATTTTATCTCGAGTGACACAAACCGTTAAGTTAATTACACGTTGATTCATTCATACAGAGATCTGCTCTGAGGCAGTAATGAGAAATTATCTTTTCATCTCCATGGATTAATTTACATCGGTATACTCTTTCTGTGCATATTACTTATTTCTTAGAATAAATAGACTCTTAGGTCCTTTAACTTATGCACATGAAATCATATTGCCACAACAGTCAATGCATTTATTAGGATTTATTATGATCAACCAACACAAAGTATTGTAGTGAAGAATTGAGATCTGGAAGGGAAACAATGGTTGTTTTTGGAGGGTGTTTTGGTAACAAAATCTAAAATCTGTGTTATCCTGTTGTATGTAGCACTTCCAAGTTAGTCTTTGAAGGATCACCTTTTGCAGCAGTTGGATGTGCAGGTCTTTGTCTGTAAAATCTAGATGTTTAAAATTGTTCCCACCCTTCTTTAAAAATAGCCTGAACAGATTAGATGGGTTTACAGAGAGGACCAAAAACTAAGCCTTGTTTTGGCTTAGAAAACATGCAAATTCAACCGGATGAACAGGTCCCCCCCTTAGGAATGCGGGTCGTTTGGGGTCTTTGTTAGCCTGCAATACCGGATACCTGTCTATGTATCTGAAAGCGGGGAGTCATTAGAGGGAATTGTTGGCCTGGCTAAACAGGAAAGGTGTTCTGCTCCCCTGTAAGGGGCTGCAATGATAGCCGGAAGGGATTAACTCAATTGCTGCATTGTAGGTTTTTGAAAGCTGAAACCTGAATCCACCCCCTCTGATTAAGGTTGTTTTTTTCTACCTTAACATAGATTCACACCCCTCTCTAACCATCTATCTTCTTTATCCAAAATTTGAAAACATTTTGGTCCTCAAAAGAATGTCCTTTGTCCATAGTTTGTAGATGTACTGTAGAGTCTTGTCCCGAGGAGGTAGCTCTTCTGTGTCGGGCCATGCGTCTGTGGAGAGGTATTGCAGGCTAACAGATAAACCAAAACAACACCCATTCCAAAGGGGCAGACCCGTTTGTCCGGTTCAATTTGCATGTTTTCTAAGCAAAAACAAGGATTTGTTTTTGGTCCTTTCTATAAAGCCTCAAACTCAACACTATTTCTGACATTTTGAATTGAAAAAGCTTCCTGGATGGTAAGCAAAACTTATTCAAACTTTTTTTGGAATGACTATGACCTGGATGACTGTGAATCTTCAAGGGCAAAATTAGTTAAATGTTTTTTTGGGGATTTTAATTTCTCCTCTTATTTACTGAAACTGTTAATCATTGATTACCAGTTTGGGGCATATTATCTCCTTCTTTCCTTTCCTTTATTTTACAATACAATTTTTTGTTTATTTTTTATGACTATTTGAGTAACATTTTTCACTGATAACTTTACTTCAAATTAAGTGAAGTATTTTATCTAACTTACCATACTTTTACCTGGTGTGTGTGTAGGCGTGGGGGGGGAGGGACGGAATGGCACCTGGGGGGCCAATCAGATTTTAGGTTGGGGTCCAGTGCCCCCTCTCCTCTCTCTAGCTCTGCCCCTGACAATACTTACCTTTTCAATGGATTCTCCTTCAAATTGAAGTCTGAACTTTGATTCATATACTCTATTCTTAACAGTACTGTAAAGGCTATAATTATTATTTTAGGTTGTTGTCCTGCTGGAAGGTGAATCTCTAACATGCTTATCCTGTGTTTTTGTCTCCATTCGCCTCCCTATGATCTCTAAACAACTTCCCTGTACCTGTATATATATAAACACATACATACTGTATGTATATAAACACATACATATATATATATATATATATATATATATATATATATATATATATATATATATATATGAACTGAACTAGTTCATTTTAAAATGTGTGAACTGAACTTTGAACT
>NW_015150835.1:643068-661254 GCF_000732505.1 Cyprinodon variegatus
ATATATATATATATATATATGTATATGGTGTCCTACACAGCGAGGCATGGAACTTATTTTAAAACCTCCAACAGCCTGCAGTCACAAAAATTGTTTTAATTTTGTTTAGGTCATGAGTTACCAAAATAGGGCATTAAAAAATAGGTCTTTACTAACATCTTATGTAACGTCATAAAAGTATTCACTTTCCCCTCGCAGCTGCAGGCTAACTTATGCATTTAGTCGGCTCTGTTTAAGTCCAAAGAGACCTTAGCAGAGCGGTGGAGCATGCAGGCACAGATAGGGCAGAAGGTGGGTATTAGGCTTAATCATGTCTTCCTAGTCTGAGTTCCTGGCAAACAAATCTAACAAGGGTAGTTCAAGCTAAAGGTGAAGGCCCCCAGACACCTGCATGACTTTTTATGTGATACATCTTATAAATAAAGGTGGTATAAAGGATTTACATCATATTGAAGGAGAATGTACTGGAACACAAAGGAAGCACATGTGTAAAAGCTTTTCCTCTTGCAACCCACTTTTTTATATTAGGCTACTTTATTTGCTTTTTTAAAAAATTGATCTGCTTTCACGTATGGGCAGTAACGATAGACCCAGACTTGTTCGATGTTACCTCAGTTGAAAAAGCAGTCACAATGCACATAGCCTCGAGACTAGATTAAATGTGTTTGTTTGTTTACATGTCTGTATAGTCATAATGATTATAACTTGTTTTGACCCTTTGATAAGTCATCAAGACAGAAAAAATAGAACCAACATTATCCATTGAAACTGAGGTGTCTGTCTACATGTCAAACATACTCATACCTTCATACCCGAATTAACCATAAATAGACAGATTAATAATGATGGCAGGCTAAGTAAAAAAAAAAAAAAAAAAAAAAGCAGGGAAGCACTACTGTTTCTATGGCAACTGCTGTCTTGTCATTATCAGTCTTGCCTCGGCTTCTGTAAAACCCCTCCACATGACAGCGGAGAAATAAACACAGCACAGACCCTGACTGGTGAAAGGAGGATGAAAGTCAAACCAACCGATTTGCTCTCCAGAACCTCCTCTTCGACGGGCTCCATACGGATCTCCTGCAAGAGAGGAGCAAGTTTATGGCATTGAGTTCTTTACCTGTGTTACAGCATACAGGTGTGCATTTTGTTTTCATTTTTACATAGCTATTGGTACAAGTTTAGAGGGAAATCTTAGATCAAAACTTAGACTACATATAATTATCAAAACCACATTTAAGCAGGAAGTTAAATTTGAAATACAAAATATTATTAAATAGCCACTATTAAAAAGTTGCTTTAATTTGCTTTAATGAAAACAATTACAACACAATTAATAACAATATTATACCACCGTATATGGAATGGCACAACTCTCGATTGTCATGTAAAAAATGAGGGCGTCCTAAATCAGTTTTTCATGTGCAATACTATCAATGATTCTCTTATTGTATTCTACAGCTTTAAACACATATCTTAAACTAGTTTTCATTTATTCTGGCTTTTTTTTTATGATCTTCTAGTCCTGGTCCCTGTAGTCATTTTCTTTTTTTAGATGATTCCCAGCTTTAACAAACCAGATTCAAACGATTCAGTAGATTTTTTGCAGAAACCCGTTAATGACTGGTTTTATTCATTCAGGATATTTGAAAAAAGGAAATGATGTCAGCATAATGGATAATAATGAACCCTGATGAAGACGATGGCCCATATTCAGATTAAAAGTATATTTCAAAAATAGCAACTTTTAGGGCGGTATTTCTCTATTAAAATGTTTTTGTATTGGTCTGGCATTAAATTTTAATGTTTCATTTAATTTAACATGGTCATACATAAACAGGTTCTCTTCAGTCAAAGGCTTTTTCCTATCAAGTGTAGGACAGACTGCTACAAGGAAAGAATCTACAGCCAAAAGAATCTATTACAACTTGTTAAGGGAACCCATATAAGTTAAGATAACGTTTATTTCCTTTTAGACTTATTAAAGTATTTTTGAATTAAATTTTAGTAGCTGTAAGCTAAAAATGGTTGTTAAGACAAGTAAAAGCTTGAAAATGTTACTCTGACAATTACAATTATACGAGATGTGTATCATTTAGGGGTCATTCACAATTCAACATTTCAACATGTGTACAAAACATACTTTCTTAAACCCCCCCTATCTTATATCAAAACATATTAATAAATCGAACAAAAAGAAACTGAGTAAAATTTTCCTGCACAAATATAACAAAATATGTAATAATATGAGCTACACAAATGTATGTGTTGTTCACTTGTTAAAACAGTGAATAACCCATTAGGGACTGCAGAAAATGAAATAAATGAAGTTTTCAAAAATATTCAAACTTGTTGGTCTGTATATTTAATTCTACGGTATATAACCAATCCCCCATTTCTTATCACCGAGGTCTCATCAGAATCACCATATTTGAGTTTGCTCTGCTTTATATCTTCTCTATGAGCATATGTGAATGTGTTCATAATGTGGGCAGGTGCTGTTTTACACTCTGAAATTGTTGTGAATCTGCTCATGATTTGGAGTCGGTTTCAGGAGATAATGTATTGAACAGATCGCTGGAGGCAAACAAAGACACAAAATAAGTTGTAAGAAGAATAATATAAGAAATATGGTTAATAAAAAGGTGAAGCCACCTTCTGCTCTAGGCGGTCGATAAGCTTCTGCAGCCTGTTGACCTGAACCGTCCACTGACAATCTTCATCATAAACACCTAGGGGAGAAAGGAAAAGCACAGAGGGAGCTGGATTAAAAAAAAAAAAAGATGAAAGCTGCTGCATACATCACAGCTATTTAAAATATTTTCAGCCATCGACCCTTTGGAGCAAATGCAGGTATGAATGACGGCAGTGTGCCAGGGGGTCATTTCAGGGTTTCCTTTCATGTCAGGCGGCAAACAACCAGGACAATCAATAGGAACGCTTCGAGTCCTGTAATCGCTTTGTTTGGCTCCTGTGCCTGTTTCCCAGATCTGCAGGCAATCACAGCCGGCGGTGCGTTGGAGAGGCAATGAAGAGTTGACTGTGTGCAATCAATGGTTAAAAAAAATGACGAGAACTGAAATGGAGACAATCAGTCACTTCTGAACCAGACACAAACAAAACTTGTATCAGGTCTGGAAATGTGAGGAAAATGTTAGCTTTGTTTTCAATAAACATTATTATTTAGACTAGGTTTGTAGGAGCATATTAACTCTGACGAAATGATGCTTAATAAATTTGCTGCCAAATGAACATTAGCATATGATGAGGCTTGAAATTAAAAGTACAAACTAATGTTTTTGTATCTCAATTAATATAGAATCGCTCTGATATCATATCAGTGTAAGACTTTTGATTCGTCACCTAAAGTTATGTACATTTTACATTAACCAAAAACAAAACTAAATCCAAGTATACAGCACTCAGATAAAACCAAACTCAAAGTTGGGGGGATAATGATAGGTGTGTAGAAACTTTGGATGCAATGGATAAGGTCCACAGCACAGGAGCAGGACAACAATCAAATCTAGTCTTTATGGAGGAGCTTCTGAGAAAACTGTAGTCAGTCCTGTTTGCAGATCATCACAAGCCAAGTAGAGGACACTGCAAACATGTGGATGGATGTGTTCTGGTCAGATGAAACAGAAATCAAAATTTCTGCTCTTTGTATAAAATACTTTCTTGTGGAAAAATTGTTCTTCAAAGAAGGGAGAAGGAATTAGTCCCTAGATTTTCAAAAGCTGGTAAAAACTTGTAGCCCAATAAACCAAACTAAATGTTTAAATGTGTAATTTCTTGTTTGCCAATTATTTAAAACTAATAAAAATTAACCACTGTTGTTGTATCATTGTATAATCATACTTTGTTGCATAAATGCGTATGATCTTACAATTCCTTACTCTTTTGTTGGATGTGAAACTATAACCACACGAAATTGGGGCAGTAACTGATATTGGTTCTGAAACCCCTGATCTGTAAATTTCATTGATGCGTATTTAAAAACCCCAAAGCTCCATCTGAGGACAGCAATTCCCCTCCAGGCTCTGCCTGCCCTTTACTCTGCCTCACCTCTGCTTACCTTCCTTCCACCTCTTTGTTGTGCATTCTGATCAGCAGAGATGGGCTCGTTTTTTACCCTGCAGCTGTTTCTTTGCAAACAGCAACATCGCATTAAGTTATTTAAAATGAGCATCAAATATGGAAACACATAGGCCCACCTGAGTTAACCAGACTGAGGAGAGGGTTGCTGGGAGAAAGGCTGTTGTTTCTCTGAAGCCTTCGATTGGAACGACGACCAGAGAGCTGGATGGAGAGACCCTCTGGCTTTACTGGGCCCTGTCTGGACTCATAAAAGATCAGTTTTAGCCTCAAATCAATAGAGTAACCGTTTATCTTATTTGGTGCCAATTTACAACAAATCTTTTCTACACAACAAAAAACAAGAACAAAAAATAAAATAATTTATACGATGACATTTACAATCTTTCATATTTAATCATATAGATAGTGTAAACAGATACAGCTAAATGGATTTCAAGATTTTAAACAATGATGTTAAGTTAATTCACCATTCCAATTGTTTTATATCTAAGGATATTCAGCCAATTTACATCTGACTTTTCAGCACCAAGTCTTCATGAATGAGAATATAGCCACAGAGAACAACCAATTGCATTGACTACTTAGCTTTGCAGCATCCCTTGGACTGAACGTGCATTTAGTGACAGTAGAAAATCCTATTTAAAAAGAAGAAACCTCCAGGACAACTTCATTGAATTAAAAAGAAAAGTAGTGTTAATGGGAGCTCCTATAATGGCTTAATTTAGGAGAGAAACACAAATCAAATAGATAAGCTCTGAGCTATCTGTAAAATCCTTCAATTAAGAGAGAATACTTAGTTGCAGTATTGCTCCTTTAAATACTTTGTTGTTAAAAAAGTAGTGTATAATTAATAGAAAGAGAACATAGAATTAATGCAGCTATAGCTCAGCCAGCGGCCCCCTTAGCATAAGCTAGGTCTGCTTCCATGAAGAGAGAAGAGAGAGAAAACATAAAGTTAAATGCAGCAAATCATGCAGATAGTGAGTAACTGGAGATCAGTAGAAGGCGTAGCAGAAGTTTATGTCCTCCAGCACTCTAAGCTTATAGCAGAAATCTTTCACATCAGGACCATGATCATTTTTTGTAAGAGTTAAAACTTGGGATCGCTCTGAGGTGACTAGATGGAGCTGGGAATAAATTTAGCAAACCCAGAGTTGTCCTGTTTTATTCCTGTAACATTGACACTAATGTTAGTGACAAGGTGCATACTCCCAGAGGGTGACATCACCTAAGATTTATCATACTGTCTCCAACTTGTTTTTTCCCCCTACACTGAAAAGACTGGAGGGATTCTGAGCACACACTGATTTTTTTTTTTTTATGCTGAAAGTTTATTTTAGGTTCTCCTGCAATCCCTTTTGAAACCTTGGCGGATTTCTACCTATTGGTGGTTCTCTGTAATCTCAAGGCTAATAATTATTTAACCCCATTGCTTCTGAAAAAAGTAGGCCAGCATATGGCAATGTTTATATAAAACAAAAGATCCATTAGAATTTGAACTCTCCACATCTTCTTGAATTTGATCCAGTAAGGACACCACTAAACCGACTCAAAGATAAAAACGTGTGTTAAAAAGCTAAAACAGCTGATAAACTATAACAATTTAGATCTGATTAAGTTATTTTTGATTGAAAAAAAGAAAATTATATATTCAAGCTATCAAAGAATTGATTATATACTTACCAAGCATTGATTTTTGTAAAATTTGTTAATAAACATTAACTGTCTTTTTAAGAATTTAACCAAAACATCGTGTTTGATTAATTAGATGTCTGTAGGGTAACTTTTACATCTTTTTCTTGCTACGCTTTCAGTGTAAATTAAAATTACGTTACGTACAACACCCTGACTTGCAAAGGATCATTTGCTTCTCTACCTATGGAAAAAAGAAACATACAATTTGGCTTTGGTTTTCGTTTTATGTTAAATCAGACTCAGTGATCCCCCTAATATAGGGAGGAACCAAGCCATGCCTCATATGTTCCTCTGCACCCCAATACTGATGCACCCAGTGTGTTCAGCATAGGCTCTTGGTCTAATATTAGCAATCACTAAAATCACCAATAGCAATAGTTTTCCTAGCATTAAAACATATATTAAAAGTGTTTGATTGGTGAACAGAGTAGCTAAAAGTTAAAGCCAATGCACTGCACTAGAGAAGTGCTTAAAAAGGCATTATATGTGCAGAGAGTGTGTGGACTGTTGGCTTCATGTGTCAAAATCTAAGTCATTTCCAGCTTAGCAGGTGGTAAATTCTCAGTTGGGCTTTCTGTATTTCAATTTATGTAGATATTTTTTTCTTTGTATGCATTTTAATGCCCTTTTCTTAAAGGGCTCCATTGCGAACCCCTGATTCAACTATTGTAAATTTAAAAACAAATAAAATGGTAAAGACCTTGTTTTTCTAGAATAAGGACATGCTTATTCATGCTGATTTACTACTAAAAAGGAGAGCTGCAGGGGGCCTATGACACCATTTAGTCCCCAGCCAAATTCAGTTGAAATGTAGTGTGAAATATCCACAAGCTGACATCTGGTATGTATTATGGGTATTTCAGAGTCTACTGGTGAGTCATAATCTCAGCCACTTTCATAGGTAAAACTGGCATCTTAAAAGGAGAAAAAGAGGAGTTCAAATGCTGGAGAGCAAAGTGGGAGGCCAGAGAATTAACAGTCAGGATAATAATGATAATAATAAGTCCGTCACCTTCTGTTTAAGCTGAAGAGCCAACCTATTATTTAAAGAGCTCAGTTTACAAGTATATACAACATTCTTTGAAAAGTCAGAGTAAAATTCAATATTAATGGGTATGAATGTAAGACTAAGAAGATGGTCTGTGCAAATAAATGGCTTTACAAGAAGAAAAATATAATTTGAAATTCATAATATCAGATAAGCCTGGTGCAAAGTATGGCTTTAGGTCAGAACAGCTCTTCATTTGCTCACAGCCTCTTAAAAGCACAAAGGTAAATTAAAACCCACCACAGTAACAGCTCCTGATGTTTGCCAGAGCACAGTGATTACATCCAGACTCACAGGGGGATTTATCAAGTAACAAGACAGAGAAGAGGCAGCCGGGGAGTGAGGGAAGGTCACATTGTAATGATATAAAATAGGAAGTATTGAATGGAAGTACATTTTAAATGTGTATAGCATGTTCTATTGATCTTTCCTCTTTCCATGCTCAACATACAATTCAGGAGAAGTTGCAATGTTTTCAATCTCTCCAGGTCTGGGTTTGAAACCTAGGAGACCTTTATTAAAGCTTAATCATTGGTAAAATTGTTATGGCTGAGTGTCTAGGGAGCCACAACTTGATAAATTGAAAAACCAAATATAATTTTAACTCAGAGCCAGATATTTAACGAGTGTGAAGGTGTGAAAAAGAGTTGAAACAAACTTGTCCTTCTTGATGTTTCTCCGTTAGAAACATAGTCTCTTTAAAATACACATTTTCGACATTAAAGAGCCTTTCTACTCAAACACTCAGAACAGGAGACCCACTTCTATCTATGACATGACGCAGACAGGTGAAAAAGTTTACATCATTAGCCGTCGAATAAATATAGGGTGCCACAAATAAACACAGACATTACCCGCAGGGAGGATTCACCTATACGTCTGTCTGCACAATGCAATCCATGTGAGGGATCTGTGACTGTGTGAGCTGTGAGTCATTGCCAACGCTAATGACCTGAGCACACCGGAAGCATGTTGGAGCTCTGAATACACACCCAGACTCGTCAAGAACTACATGCACACATGCAACCAAACCCTCTGAGAATCACTGCCTGCTCATGGCTGAACCCTTTTGACAAGAACCACTGAGGGTTCATCATCACCAGCCAGTACTGTTATTAATTTATGAATAAACTATCTAATGATGAGCAGGGGTGAGATTTAAATGATATGTTAAATAAGAAGACATTTTTGCTATCAATAATTTTCAGGGTTAATTGTTTTTAGAAAATTTCTTACTTGTAATCTTACATTTTTATGCAAATACCTTTTTACTCTTTAAATTTTAGGAAACAAACTAGCTACTTGTATTCCATTTCAGCTTGTTTTCGTGATGGATAACAGTATTTGAAAAAAAAAATACTGAAAACTATGAAGAAAGCAAAACGACATGCAGATGTAAATAGCTTAGCATGAATGTTTACAAAGCAGAGATGATGCAAAACTTGAGCACCATATGGTGCAGCCTAAGCCTTTGTACCAAATTGAGTTTTTCTTTCCTAAATTACTTATAATTTTATGCTTTAAGTAGTTCTAAAATCGTTACTTCTATACATTTATTTGTTGAGTTTAGTCAAGTTGATCCCTCAAACTCTACAAAGGTTTTTTTTTTAAACAGTATTATGTACATCTAAAGTTGACCAATAAACATAAATACTTTTGACATCTCTGATCATGAGTAAATAAATTATGTTTAAGCAGTGTTTGATGATCTATTATCGTGGTCACGTGATAATACAGTTCATTGTGTCTGTTTATTCTTGCATTAATCCTCTCGTAAAGTACTAACAGTTGCAATTTTTGGGTTGTAGATAAATCCTAAACTCTCCACTGCAATAAGTCTTTTAATGTTTACTTTTAAAGGTAGATGAATTGCAATTAACAACATATAATGCAATAACCTAAAACAAAGAACAGCGACAGTTGAATGAGACAAACCTATCATATTTTTTTTTCTATGAGAAGCAAGCAAGGGGCCCAACCTAGGTGTAAAGTTTTATATGAAAAACATTTATAATACCAGGTAACTTAAACCAGAGTCAGTATTGTTAAGGGTTTATGTAACTCTGATTTAAAGACTTAAAACTTTCCTTTTTGATAAAGCTTATAGTGAGAGAGGCTCAGGTTATCCTGAGCTATCTCTATAGTTATGCTGCTCTAGGCTTAGACTGCTGGAGGGCATAGGGACCCTTTTTTATCCTTCTGCTTCATTCTATCTCTATTGTCTAATTCTGCAGAATTCGTTAGTTCAATCTCTTACGTTATACTCTGCTTTTTCTCATGGTAGCTTCATCTGGTCTGTTCCTGTTTGGCTGTGTCACCCTCCTGGAGAGTTTGTGGATGTTGGGGTTTGGCCTGTTTTTCAGTATAGTCCTGTTTCTCTGACTGTGACTAACTGTATTTGCTCTCTTTCATCTTCTAACATGGGAACTGGCTGGAACTCTTCTCCCTGGCTGTGTGTTTCCTGGACGGGTACGCCTGTGGAGCTGGTTGACAGTTGCCTTATGTATCTCTGCTTCTTTCTTTCTGTATGCCAGCTTTTTTCTCCTTGAACCCCAGTTGGCCACAGTAGATGGCGGTTCACACTGAGTCTGGTTCTGCTGGAGGTTTCTTGCTGTTAAAAGGGAGTTGTTGCTCTCCACCGTTGCCACAAGAAAGCTTTGTGTGAGGGATTGCCTTTGAGTCAATAAGTCCATGAATCAACTAGTTTTCCGTAAAAGAAAAACTTTGAACCAATCTGACTTTGTCTTTGATCTGGTTGAATTGTCTCTGTTAAGATGATGTTGAGATGGTGTTGCTATATAAATAAACTGAATTGATTTGAATTGAATGTATTGTCTTCTACTTATCCAAGACCCAAGACTAGGGCACCCAAGTTCTGGTTCTCTTGTTTCCCCTTTTGTTCTTTCGTCTTTATTTTGTTATAAATGTGGCCTATCCAGGCGGCTGTCCAAGCACCATGTGACTTGTTGTATCATTAATTTGATAAAGTTACCAGCAACTTTTTGCCTCCTGTCGTAGATCTCATCTATTACTAACACCAAAAAGCAACCAGACCCCCTACATTGTTTTCCTGTTGCAGCCTACATATTTTTATAAATAACAATTTAAACAAGTTTTATTTTTCTCTTTTGAAATTTATATAATAAAAATACTATAAAACTCTTTATGACTAAGGGGGATTAACAGCAAGTATGTAGGTCCACCGGCTCGCTTGGCCCTCTCTTGGTGTGCCCTCTTGTCCTGATTACATCCTGTCTTAGTCCCTTCTCTCAGATCATAACAAGCTCTCTTTAATTGGCTGACGTTTGTCTGTATCAAGGCGATGACAATGTACTTAATAAACAAATGATGAGTCACATAAGTTGTGTCTATTACAAAGAGGAGCAGGTGTATAGGCATGCATGTCTCTAATGAGAGATATAAATTACAACAAACAAAACATGCACGTAATTATGAGCGTCTAATTACAGGTCTCAATGTTCATTTTCATGTTTTGGTGCCTGAGTGTGCGATTGTGTTTGTTGGTGTGAAGGACCAGAGGGATTTGCACTCACTTCTCCTGGCGAGTTTGCTCAGCTGTGGTTTCCATGGCGCACTCAAGCGAGCTTTGAAGTGAATGAAGCTGATTGGTCGTCTCTTTCAGCAAGAAGCGGGTCACAAACTGCTCCAGGTGGGTGGACTCCTGATAGTCCTGTCAATCAAGGTGGGGAATAGGGGGAGGACAAGTTTGAGTGGGCGGAACAACAAAGGGAAGCTGTGACAGGTTTCGAATGCCACTCCAGAGTCACTAAACGTCCAAACCTCCTATGCTAATTAAAATGTACCCACAAGATTGTTCAGGAGAGATTATGTAACACTTCTTCTCAAGAGGAAAAAACATGGAAAAGTGTATGAGGAAGAAGTGTTAGGTTTCATGGATATTTCTAATATTTACGATGCAAAATCGATCGTACTTTCTGTGATTTCTGTTTTGAGTTTAATTTCGTGTTTTATAATCTTTAATGTTAATTAGAGTTTCTGCACTCGCCTTGTATCTGGTCCCCAATAACAAATCACCATATTTCACCTTTATTTCAGTCGAATTAACTTAGCACAACTTCTATGATAAGACTCCTTTCTTCATTGTCTAAAACAAAATCAAATTAAACCTCCAATAATTTCATTCAGTGGAGATTACTAAAATAATTTTAATGCTTTAAATGGCATGATATGTGCACCAAGTCCTCTGGGTTTAAAATAGCCATAGAGCCTAATACTGCCACCTCCGTACCTCACAGTTTGGATCGTTGATTTGTTTCGGAGTAATGGCTTACCGGGCTCACCAGGTTGCCTTTGAGACCATTCTATTACATCTAATTTTGCCTCAAGTTCTGACAAAGTTTGGGCAACTGGTAGGTGTATTTTCCCTCAAACAATTCTTCAACATCATCATCATTACTTGTAGCTTTCTTGAAAACTATCCAGACATTTCTCAATTTGGGCTAGACAAACCAAGTGCTTTCTCAAACTCAGAGTTTTTTCATTTGTCTCCTTTGGAAGAAATTTACCCTGAAAATAGAGATAGATTGCACTCTTCCATAACGTCAAAAGATAACAAATATGTAGATAACTAAGTAAAAGCCTTATTTGAAAAAAGATTAGTGATCCAGTTATGAACCGCAGTGTACTGTCCTGCTCCTTCTGCAACTAGGTTTTAAATGCTGGTCTTCAAACTTCAGAATATGGCCAATTAAAGTTTGATAAGTATTAAATCTTTAAGCGCTTTTCCATCCTTTCTTTTGACCTCTGACCTTTAGCAGCAGATTAACGGATTAGAGGTTGGATCCTAATTTTTGGCTTGTTTATTTACTTATTTATTTTCAGGAATACCACTAATTACCACTAATGCTATGTTGCTAGGTTACTTAAAATCCATCCATCCATTTTATGTTAAGCTGGGTGCTCACGAGGGGTGCTGTTGGCTATTTCAAGCTGTCTATGGGCGAGAGGCGGGGTACACCCTGGACAGGTCACCAGTCCATCGCAGGGCAACACAGAGACAAACAAGAGAAATAACCATTCACACACACATCTAATGAGAATCTAGAGAAGCCAATTAACCTAATAGTCATGTTTTTGGACTGTGGGAAGAAGCCGTGAAGTAACTAGGTTTACGTGGTATGGCCTTAAACCTAGTTACTTTAAATAACTTTGACATTCAACCACCAGTTTTTGTATGCCTTATTATAGGGTGCTATAAATAAATATTTTCAAATGAAACATAAGTTAAATCTCAAGTCCATCATTCTTTAGATAAATAAAATAATCCTTTGAGTAAGTGAGGAATACATCCTGTGGACAAAATAATACCATTTTATACTAACATTATTGCAGATTAAGCAACCATTAGGAAACTGATTGTATATGGTCACCGTAGAATAGAATTCAACTTAATTGTCATTACACTGTCACAATTACCAAGCAAAAAAATGTAGTTTGCATTTATCCGGAGGTGCTATATGGAATAGATATCTATCCACATGTGTACAGAAACCATTTATGTATTGATTATAAATGGTATATATAGGCAGATAGTAATTGTAAGAGGCTATAAAACAAATAAATATGAAAACAATATACAAATTTTACAGAAATGTTAGGATATTGATTATATATATATATATTAGTGGGGTTATAATACAGGATAAATAACTATAGTTGAGAAGTGCATGTATGTGGTGTTTGATATAGTTACTGTTAATGTTCAAGCCAATTTAAGGCAGCAAATTAGTATCAACCTGCCCCCATTTTTTCCAAAGGAAAGTGTTTATTTGGGACATTATAGCAGGAAACCAAACCTACCCTGATTTCTTCTGACTGACGGAAAATAAGAAAATAAAGAAGTAAGGAACTGAAGTCCATTTCTACTGTTATCCTGTGGTCCATGAGAAATGAGTTGATGAATCGTCCTGATGCAGCCATTTTTTTCCTGATTTGCACAACAGGTGTTTGCATAATGAGCAAAACATGTTTATGTTTCTGCAATGTTTAATAGTCAACCTCAATGTATATTGGAGTCATTGGCATCTTGTCATTTTATGAGGTTTTTTTTTTTTTTGGTCAGGCTGTGACTATTGGATAAACTTACTGAGATGGAAAAATATACCTCTGACATTGTGGACATATCATCTGCTGTACCAGAAACAAAGCAGGAGGGCTGACTGTTTTTTAGAATCTAATCAAAGGGGAGGTAAAGGTGCGTGGCTCTGTAGAGTTAGATCCGCACGCTCTGCAGCTGCTCACTCAGTTCTTAGCTCTGAGACTATTTTTTATTATAAGCAAAACCAAGATTTAAAAACATAGAAGTGTACAAAAAAGATATGCTGATTGAAAATAAAAATGTAGTTACATTTCTGACCATTTGGTGTGTCATTCTGCTAACCAGAAATATATAATCCTTTATGCTAACACATTTTGAACATAAATGTGCAATGAACTGAGCTCTGACAGACTGGTAAAGGTCAGCCACTTGCAGTCTCGGCAGCGTATGTTCGTTTCACAGATTTACAGTCATTTAAAGTAAACTTGCCGTCTGCCTGATTTTTATTCCTTTTTGCCTCTCCTACATACTTAATTGCCTGCTGCACAAAAGGTCAAATGGGAGCTGTGGTGAAGGCAATGACTTTTAACTCTCAGCATATAATTCTGTCCAAAAACCCACCATGCAAAAAAGAAAATGTCTGAATTTATACAAATCTGGACCTTTGCCTGCAAATGATCCTACACATGACGTATCCTCCTTACTAAAAGAAAAAATAATAAAAAATCTGTAAAAACTTAAAGTTCCTTATCATCCCAACACATTTACTTCAACTCAATGATTTGCTTTTTTTGTGTGTCTGAGGTTAATTTCTTAACTATGTGCATAACATTTGCAGTTTTCATCAACTGTCACATTACTATCACAAACTTCAATGTAAAAAAATGCTATGGGATACAGCAGTATCAAACTTGTCTCTTAAATGAAATGAAAAATGGTTTTCCAAATCCTCCCCACTAAATACTTTGCAGAACCGCCCTTAGTAGTAAATATGTCTGCAGATGTTTTGGATTTTGTATCTATCAATATGTGCAAGAGGAGAGGACAACATTCACCTTGATTTCATTCATGGGTAAAAGGGACATAAACACTCAGGATACTTTACACTTTTGAGAAGAAAAAAAAATAAAGCACCTAGACATGCAGACTGTTTCCTCCATATTTCTTTCAAGACAAGACTATAGTGTGATACCATGCCAAATAATCTCTTCTCATTACTAAACATTTTAGTTGATGCTACTGGGAAAGACAGTAGCTTAGTAGTAGACCACATCAAATCACAGAGTGGGGTTAGACATGCTGAGATGTGTAATGTAGAAGTGATTGAAGTGCAAAAAGTTCCTGCAGCCTTCAGAGTAGTTCAAGAACAGAGAATAGAGAAATCAGCAGAAGTCCTGCATGGTCAAGGATTTGGGGATTATTTGGGGATGATTTTGTGCACTAGTGCAGAAACCAGGGGTTATGAAAGTATGGCTGTTGTTAGGTGTGGAAGAACTTGCCAGGCCTGCAGATAATCCTCTAACAAACTGAATTCTGAAAGAAATATCAGGAAATCCTATGAAAAAATATCCCTAATTCATGCAGAAAGCCATCCCAGAGAAGCCAAACCTATTGTAGCCACAAAGGAGATGAACGCTGTAGGCTATGGGATGTCACTCAGATAAGTCTGTTTTATAATTAAGTGTATTCCTTAAAATGGGATTGTGTCCTGTCTAACTAAATGTTAAATGTTTTATTATTATTCTAATTTTAACCTTGTAATTTTGATACCATGATAAAGAACGGATGTATTTCAGGGCCTTCTCTTTAACAAGCAGGCTAATCATTGCAGAGGGTACTGAAAATGGAAAAGATGACTTTCGTGTATTGTATCATATTGTTGAAGTGAATATAAACAGATTCTTTAAAAGACTATCATTAAATAATTATTATTTCTGTTTACTATGAGGATGTGCAATGGCAATGTATTTGTATGTAAACATTTTTCTATTGACTCCCGCACCACCTTTTAGATTACAGTATGCTCTGAAACAAAAATCTGTGCTTTCCTGTAGCACAGATAAGTGGGCCAAAACAAATGTTTATATAATATGAGATGGTATGGTATAATATGAGATGGTATGGTATTTACATAAGATCCACATTTGTGTTTTTAGTGCTAATGTCTGTGTACATAAATATGTTGCACATGCAAATAAAATAGCATGTGCATATCTATCAGAGCACAACAAAACAAAAGAGGCGTTATGAAGCGATTCACATGCAACCAGCCCCCTCACACACACCAATAGCCAGAGACTACCCACTCAAATTCATATACAGTTTAACAGTGATGACCGAAATTCAGTCAGTGACTAACACAGCATCTGTCCTCCTCCTGGCTCTTCCATCGCCCAATAATAATCAGGGAAATTTAACAGATTACATATGCTTTTTATTTTTATATTTTTGGTTCTATATGACATTATTTTCTAAAGCAAATGCCCCTGTACATCTAAGGATGAGTTGAAAAATCTGTGGATTAACCCCCCTTTTCTATTCTCTGTGATTTTTTTTTTTTTTTTTGTCATCGGCAGCTCTTCTGAATCTGTTGGGTCATTTGTGTTCAAGTGAGGTTAAGGTTAAATTGTAAGAGTCACGGATCAAACAGTGAAGAAGTTTGGGAAGCTGACTGATAGGGCATTTGGAGTCATCTTCTTCCTGAGGGAGATGTCTAAAGGCTTTTGAAAGTTAAGATCGAGAGAAAGAAAAAGATGTTTTTGAAAAGCCAAATACCTCAACAACTGTTACGTTTTCTTCCATCTCTGTCTTCTTTTTGAAATCTGTTCTATTAAACATGAGTCTGTTCAGAGTAAAAAAATAAATAAATCAAGCGTTTTGATGTGTTTGGGTTTTAAAATTTTAAATAAAACTAATTCTGCCAGTGTTTGATCTTGATATTTATACATATTCTTGTTTTGTTTGTTTTTTTACTTTTTTACTTGCTAAGCTTCTGATTTCCTTCTCTTTTGTTATATCATATAGTTTCTTTTAAAATTTGTTGTCTTATCAGTTCTAAATTTCTCGTCTGGTTTCAATTTAGTCTTTTAAAATATAGTACATTTTTTACTGTGTCTTGTATAAAGTGATAAACTTTCTTTATTAAATTTAAGCAATTATGTGTCAATTTCCTGCATTCGTTTTTTGGCAGTAACTAAAAAGAAACAAATGCAGAGTGGTTGTTTAGGGATTCTGTTGTGATCATTTCTTTGCTATCTTTTAAACTGTTTGATTCCTTTCTGATTTTATTTTTAGGTCGTTGTGAAACACCATCATATATCTGTTTAAAGTTTTTTTTTTTGTTGCTTAGTCCTCATCAACTTTCTTATTTAGTCACCAGTTACNTCAACCGCAGGAAGAATTTACAATGCAACTAATAGGGCCATCAAATTGACGGCTGTGGTGGAAAGAGGAAGAATTAACCATATTTATTTTTTAAGTTTTTATTTTATTAAAAAAGAACTATGTGAAAATGAAGGAAATGTAGAAACAGGAAAAGTCTGTTAACATGAGCAACATGAGTTTAATCTCAAATATAGTTCTTTCCATTTAAAATCTCAGAACCGTCAAAATGACGGCCGTGGGAGTTCTAGTGTTAAATGCTTTTTTTGAGCAAAGCAATTCTAACAAAGACGAATATCCTGCAAGGCAGAAACATGAAGAACAAATGTCAACTTTAACATGAACAGTTTCAGAGGTTACTTGATAAAACAGGATTTTCCAGAAAGAAATATGTCAAAGATATTTTTCAAAGTGAGAGCACTCACTACCTCATGTAATTAAATTAGAGTTTTGACAAAGGTGAGATGTCTCTCTCTGATTTAATATAATATATATATATTTTTAGGATGGATTTCCCTGGACTCATCTTAATCTATGAACTTGTTTATTATCATATTTGTAAATTATGATCAAATTTTTATTTTTGTGTAATTTGTGTTATAAAAAGCGACTCGATGTCAGCTCACTATTTTTTTTATATTTAGAAAAGGCAATTTCAGTTTTATTTTGAAAGTCGCTCGGCGAGACCCCTTCACTTCCGGTTTTTCTTTTAACGCTTACTAACTGACGGTCAATTGCAGTAAAGGTATTCCAAACTTTATAAAAGGCACTAGCACCTGGCTATACAGGGCACAAGGTTTGTTTTAATTATTTTTCATGTTATATTGTGTCCAGTTGGAGTTTGATGATTGTTTCATGGATGTAACATGTGTTAGCTGTGGCAAGTTTTAGCCTTGTATCTGTCTTTTTATAGCTAAGCTAATTTGTTTGTTTTATTAATAGCTCAGAATAATTTGTGTGTTTATCCACAATCTGCTTAGTTTAAACGGTTGTTTATTGGATTAAAAGGATATTAATTGTGTATTTTCTACTTTTATTTTCTTATAGCTATTACGGTGAGTTCATATGCTGCCTTCAAAGACCATTCTAAAATAAAGGAATATGAACCATCAGTTAAAGAGTCAGACCATCAATTAGCCGGGACGCTACAGTAAGAGCTTCACCCCATCAGTCCCTCCACACTGTTAATCAAAGGAAGAGCAGAGGGACTTATGTGATGGTCAAGGATTGTGACACCTACACAACATGGAAGCATCAGTCAAAACACCTCCAGAAGACAGAGACTCTGAACAGACAACGGATAAGGCAAATGAAGAAGAGCATCTCCGTCGCTCTGGTCGTATACGGAATCCAACTGAAAAGATCTCTACATATCAGGAAGAGGAGGCTCACAAGAAGGAAAAAAGGTTAGCTCACATTTATGAACAATGGAAAACCCAAGCACGTAAGGCTAGAGAGCAACTAAAGGAAAATATTCCTGAAAGTGACATTGCAGCTCTTATAGACACACTGGAGGAGGGAAAGAGCAGTGTTATCAACATGTACATGGAACTTAGAGCTCACCTCACTCCATCCAGCGACATAAGGCGTCGCATCGATGCTTGTGAGGCAGTTACAAGGGACATTATAAAAATTGGTCTTGAAAGGATATCAGGCATTGATGGAGAATATGACGGTGAAACAGTAAGGCAAAGTCTACATGAGCTTCTTAACAGAGATTATGCTCACTCCATCTATGGCTCCACAGCTTCACCTTCAAGTCATCACTCAAGTAAAGGTTCCAGCCACCATTCTGTCATAGCCGCAAAAAGAGCAGATGCTGCAGCAGAACTAGCAGCTAAGGAAGCCGAGTATGAACTGTTATTGAAGGAGGAGAAACAAAAAG
>NW_015150835.1:666026-667058 GCF_000732505.1 Cyprinodon variegatus
CAGGACGGTGTCACCTTTCCAGCCACTACAATAGACCGTTTGGTGGTTTACAAAGAGGAAGAATCTGGGCTTCTGCTTTGTGGTGGGAGGATCCAGGCTTTCAATGAAGACAAGGTTGGTGTTCCCCTGTTACCATACAATGCCTGGGTCTCAATGCTGTTGGTTTACGAAGCTCACAACAGAGGTCATGAGGGAGTGGCTGCAACTCTTCTGAAGGTTAGAAAGAAAGCATGGATCATCAAAGGAAGAAGAATTGCTCAAAAAGTAATTAACAATTGTGTGATCTGCAAGAAAACCAGAGCCAAATTATGTCAGCAAATAATGAGTGATTTACCTCAAGAAAGAACTCGGCCCGCAGCCCCATTTGAGTTTACAACAGTTGACCTGTTTGGACCATATCAGGTTAAAGATGATGTGAAGAGGAGAGTCAAGATGAAGGTTTCGGGGTTGGCATTCTGCTGCATGGCCAGCAGAGCAATTCACACAGAGCTTGCTAACTCTATGTCAACTGAAAGTTTTCTAATGGCTTACCAAAGATTTACAGCTATTCGGGGTCACCCTAAAAAGATCTGGTCTGATCCAGGGACCTATTTTAACAGACATTGTTTGGCTGTGTTACCAGAATGCATTAAGGGGTCACTTCAAGCTTGGAAGAGTCATCAGCGTTAATGCAAATACCAGAGGCATTGTGCGGGATGTAAATGTTAAAGGTGTAACAAGTTTGTGCACTCCAGGGGTGAGGCCCGCATCCAAGAATCCTGCATCCAAGCTTCCTCCATCCAGCATTCTGAGGGACACACAGTTTACAATCCTTCACAGAGATGTCAGACGACTAGTTGTTCTCCTGCCAGCAGAAGAGCAAGCAGGAAACCCAGAAGGAAGTCGGACTGTAAATTGACTGTATATTGACTGATACATGCGATCTTTCCAGCAGTTTCTGTGGGAAGATCGAGTGGGAGGTGTTAAGCTGAATTCAGGCCCCGCCCTCCTCTGACTGAGTATAGGGAGAGTGTCTCCCAACCTGGAGACAGG
>NW_015150835.1:667945-673495 GCF_000732505.1 Cyprinodon variegatus
ACCTACTACTAATACTGCTACTACTATTGTTGATTGAACTTTCAAATAAAAGACAAAAAAGGAAAGAATCAACTATGGTGTGATGAGTGAAATCCTGTGAGATCTCTGGAAGCAAGCTGCCTTTTCAAGTGGGGGAAACCTGCAGTTAAAATACCAAAAACAAAGTGTGAACCACTTGACACTCAATGATCTCTGATCAAAAGCAGACTGAAACATTCACAGCGTAGGTGGCACGCCAATAATGCAGCAATGTTTTTCTGTAACCATAAAGGTTGAGATTGCAGCTGCAAGTGAGCAATGTTTAATTGATGTCCTTTATTATGTCGCAAAAGAACTGTTTATATCATAAAATTTCAACAACTGCCTGCTGCAAAGCTTTTCTTTTTTAAAAAGATGTTTTTAAATCTGATGATTGGTTCTAAACAATTCCTGCTGATTCTGTCTTGGCTTAAGAAATATGCCGTGTGCACGGTGTAAATTGGTCTGGATGGCCAGGCAGTATTCAACGCTCTTTGTCAAACAATCAGATTCCATTATGAAAAAAAATCCTTGTGTGTGATACTGCCACCATGTTTAAAACCAAAATTAAGGTGTTTCCTTCCATTTTTTACAGAATATGAAATCTCAACAAAGTCAACCTAGTCCTATACAATTAAACATCTGTCAGTCAATCAATCAATCAAAGTTTATTTGATTGGTTGATTGACAACACCAGAAAGACCTGCTGTTGTTGTAGAAGAAGTGCTTCACAGAAAGATAAAAATGTTGTACAAACAAAAAACCAAAAAAATCATAAATCAGAGTGTTCTAAGTATTAAAAACCACTTTGAAAAAATTTACCTTTAATCTGGGCTTAAAAAGGGGCAGATCTGTGAGAACACGCAGATTGAGGTGCAGGCTGTTCCACAGTTTAGGTAAGAACCAAATGAATGATCAGCCTACTGTTTATGCCAGGACCTGGGCACATTCAGAATCATTTTATTTGCAGAGCTGAGAGACCTGCTGGGGTGAGGTACAGCCAACATGTCAGTTAAATAACGGAGTAAGATCATGAAGGGCTCTAATAACAAGTATTACAATTTTAAAATCAGTCCGAAAACGGACCGGTAGCCAGTGCAGGGAGGAGAGGACGGCTGTGATGTGGCTGAGTCTGGATGAACCGGTGAGGAGATGAGCTGCTGCATTCTGCACTAACTGTAACCATTAGAGTGATGACTGTGGGAGGCCAGAGTAGAGATTGTTGCAGTAGTCCAAACCAGTACTAATGAATGCGTGGGTCAGCTTCTCCAGCTATTGGCGTGAGAGAAAGGGTTTCACCTTGGTGAAAAGGTGCAGTTGTAAAAAGCTAGCTTTAACAACGGCATTTATTGTTGTTTGAAGTTTAATTCTTGGTCGAAGACAACTTGCTGACTGGACCCCCGACCCTGGACTGAGCCTGAGGGAACCAAAACTAATTAAGTCTGACTTACTTTCGTTCAGGTGGAGAATATTCTGGGACAGCAATTGTTTGATGTCCAAAAGGCAGCTAGAAGTTTTTTCATAGAGTTTTTGTATACATTGTAAGCTGTAGACAGAAAGGATCTTCTGTAGCGGTCTGTCTCGCACTAACTCTGGAGAATCCTTTTTCTGAAGATGCACTGTTGTTGTTTAACAATTTTCTGAAGAGGATGCTCACTGTTGATAATTTATGAGGAATTCTTCCTCGTGAAATAATCTCCAGAGTTTCTGGAGGCATTCCTAGATCAGAGCCAGCCATCTTTATCAGTTTTTTTTTTAGTCCTTTACTGATGCACAGTAAATGTTGCAGTGTAAAGTAACACTGAAGAGTACATTTGGTCCCACTCTGAATTAGTGTGATGGCAGAAGAGATCTCACAGTCTAGCTGATACTTACGGAAGATATGTAGCATCTTGTCGCAAATGTTGAAGGATCTTAGCTCCTTTAAGAAGAACAATCTGCTCTGTCACTCCTTGCAGATGGCTTCACATTTTAATCTCCAGTCTAATTTGTTGCCAAGGTGAACACCAACGTATTTACACTGCTCCACTACCTTGACTTATTCCCCCATGATAATAGGATTAAACTTGTTCCCGTTTCTTCTGAAATCCACAATCATCTCCCTTTTTTGTTCAAATTCAGAGTCAGATGATTTTTTTTCACGCAATGCCACAAACCGGTTTATTATCTCTCTGCACTCAGATTCTTGTCCCTCTCTGATACACCCATTGATTGCAGAGTCATCTGAGTATTTCTGCAGATGACAGGACTCTGTCTCCTATCAGGTAGTACTTGATCCAGGCAATTGTTGATGCCTGATGTTGATGTTTAAAGCAATGATGTCACAATGCTTTCCACCTCACCTAAATGACAGTGGGTTTGTTGAAGCAGGTGTATCATTGCATCTTAAACTCCAACTCCAGGAAAATAAGCAAATTGCAAGGGGTCCTCATAGCTGCTTGTTTGCTTGCTCAGGTGGACCAACATTAGTCTCTTTAGCACAATCATTGTTTCGGATGTTCAGAACAAAAGCTCTATTGTCACTGAGGACTGTTGACTGAGTTTTCCTTGGTACTGGAATTACCCCGGGGGTCTTCCACATCACTAAGACTGTCTCCTGGGTCAGGCTATGATTGAAGAGGTGCTGTAGAACCCCACAGAGCTTCTCTCCACAGGTCTTCAGGACTCTGAGACTGACATCTTTTCATACTGCCTGTGTAATCTAAGATGAAGGGAGAATATGGAAGTTGTATCAAATACACTGAATTTGCTTCCATCTGTTTTAGAAGTCTGCCATGTATTTCTTATTAAAACATCTGATAAAAAAAACACCTTCACA
Organism: Cyprinodon variegatus; assembly: GCF_000732505.1. NCBI lineage: Eukaryota > Metazoa > Chordata > Actinopteri > Cyprinodontiformes > Cyprinodontidae > Cyprinodon > Cyprinodon variegatus. Next base: position 670,782 of record NW_015150835.1, read on the forward strand.
GAATAAGGGCTATTTTGATCTACAGTAAAGCTAAGGGGACTATCAACACAAAGGGAGGATTAAAAGATGTCAGCAATGACCTAGAAAATAAATTGCTGCATCTCAGCACTCCAAGTAAAGTAAAAGAAAAAAATAAAATAAAAATTCTGAGTAATTTAAAGTCTGTTATCAATAAAAGAGAAAGTTATTCACAAGTCAAGACCCTTGAAACAGATGTTCAAGTGGATTCCCACCAAGGGCTGTATGTGCAGCGCTTAGCGAATTTAAAAACCCTAGGAGCTTTGTCTTGGCACATCAAATTTTAAAGATAATGGAAATTCAGCTAGAAAAGGGAGGTTCTGAGCTAGATCAAAAAGAGAATAAACTGTACTTAAATAACAGATTGTTATCTTATCATTTTCAGCTGATTAAACATGGTTATTACAGTACAAAGCTCGTTTTCTTACCTTTTTTCTTATAAAGCTTAACATGGGACATGACAAGTAAAAATACAATTTTCTTAAAGCTACAGTGTGTAACTTTTAGCGACATCTAGCGGTCAGACTGCAGACTGCAGCAACATGAACATCTCCCCCCCACCGCTTCTCCCCCCCAACAGTACGGTGAGCGTTACGAGACAAAATGTCTTCCACCTACCTTCTCAAGTGATGAGGTTTGTTTACATAGATAATTTTACAGATAGTATTTCATTAGTCTGTGTAGGGTATAGANAGAGTATACCATCATCTGAGCATAATGCTGAAGTGAAAGCTCTGGATCTGGTCTTCAAGGATTTGACTTTAGAGAGAGCCTTGGGGATCCACTGGCACATCGCATCAGACACCTTCAGATTTCGTGTCAGCCTTAAAGACCAGCCAGCAACAAGACGTGGTATCCTGTCAACGGTGGATTCCATTTTTGACCCGCTGGGATTTATTGCCCCTTTCCTGCTAACTGGGAAAAGGGTGCTTCAGGAAATATGTAGACATGGCATAGGCTGGGACGATCCCCTCCCCTGTGAACTGCAACCAGTGTGGGAGCGCTGGAAGAATGATCTTACAAATTTGGAGAAAATCACAGTTGCACGCTGCTATGTGCCTCCTGGTTTCGGCCGAGTTGTGAAAAGGGAGCTACATCATTTTTCTGATGCGAGCACATGTGGTTATGGACAGTGTTCATATCTGAGACAAGTGAATGAAGGTGGGAATGTCCATTGTGCTCTGGTCATGGAGAAATCCAGAGTGGCTCCAATCAAGGTCAGAACTATACCTCGGCTAGAACTAGCAGCCGCTGTTGTGTCAGTCACAGCAAGCAACACTTTGAAGGAGGAGCTTGGTTTGACAGATGTTGTTGAATATTTCAGGACCTATTCGAAAGTGGTCTTGGGATATATTCAAAACGAGGCATGTCGTTTTCACACCTTGGTCACAAATTGGATACAGAAAATACAACTCAGCTCCTCTCCTCAGCAATGGAGGTATGTCTCAACTAAGGATAACCCAGCAGATATTGCATCCAGGGGATCAAGTGCAAGTGAGATTCTCATTTCAAGCTGGTTTTCAGGACCTCAATTCTTGCAGGAAAAGGAGATTTCACCAGATACAAATGTCTGCACACAAATACAGATTGGAGACCCCGAAGTGAAAAGGATTCAGATTCTAAGAACACAGACACAGGAACAGTTAAGTCTCTCAGATCGCTTGTCAAAGTTTTCTTCATGGTCAAAGGCAATCCAGGCTGTTGCTCGTCTTATCCGTCGTGTTAAGAATGACAAGTTGACAAACCACAGCACTGTACAAGAGCAAGAACACGCACAACACATCATCATAAGAGACTTACAGAGACAAGTGTATCCAGAAGAGATAAAGTTGCTCAGTAGGGTAGCTCAACTTCCTTCTCAGAGTAAACTGTTTATGATGGATGTCTTTCTTGATCAGGATGGACTTCTTAGGGTGGGAGGAAGACTGAAAAATGCATCACTACCTACCTCACTGAAGCATCCAGTCGTTATACCGAAAAATCATCACATCACCAAGGCAATAATTGCTCATTGTCATGAGAAAGTGCAGCATCAGGGTAAGGGTCTAACTATTAATGATATTAGATCAAATGCATTCTGGATTCCAGGAATCAACAGAGCTGTGGCAACGCATTTACATCAATGTGTTACATGTCACATTGACATGTTAGACAACATGTCGACAGATGCCTTCATAAACGGACTCCGATGTTTCATCGCCATAAGAGGAGCAGTACGCGACATAAAGTGTGACCAAGGAACGAACTTCGTTGGAGCTAGAAATGAACTTAATGAAGCTCTCAAACAAGTGGATGCTAACCGCCTGACTACATTTTTGGCTGAGAAACAATGTGACTTTAGTATGAACGCTCCACATGCAAGCCATGCCGGAGGGGTATGGGAGAGACAGATACGAACGGTGAGGAATATTCTTCGCTTCACTCTTTCATCTTCATCAGGCAGGCTGGATGATGCCTCTTTACGGGCATTCTTTTATGAGGCAGCAGCTATTGTAAACAGCCGTCCACTCACAGTTGACAGCTTAAATGATCCAGACAGTCCAGAGCCACTAACACCTAATCACCTGCTTACCATGAAACCTACAGCAGCTTTACCACCTCACGGCAGATTCATCAGAGAGGACCTGTATGTTCGCAAGAGGTGGCGGCGTGTACAGTATTTGGCCGAGCTGTTCTGGGGTCGATGGAGAATAGAG
>NW_015150835.1:673715-691758 GCF_000732505.1 Cyprinodon variegatus
GCTTGTAGATGATGATAAATAACATAGTTATGTATAATATATTACATTTCTGACTGTATATCCCTGTAATTATTACACACTGTAGCTTTAAAACAGGAATTTATGTTGCAGGTGTAATCTATTGTTTTGGACTTTTGTTCAAGCTGTCCAACGCTTTTCTGATGGCGGTGGCCGCTCTCTACATTCCGGAGGCAGCAGCCTTATGTAGGCCCGTAGCTCCTTAGCCCCCGTCGCCTCCAGTACTGGGCTCACCACGCCATCCAAGTAGAAGGCCCGGAACGCCAACAGCTCAAATGCTGGTTGGCTCGGGTCCGCCACTGCTGGCCCTGACGCCATGGGGGTGTCGTCCAGGTACCATCGCAAGGTGCCGTCCCTGGAGAGGAAGGGCAGCGTAAAGGCACACTGCCAACAGATGGAGCCTGTACCTGTCTGCGGTTGTTCTTTTCCCCCCTGGATGGCGGTCCGTTGTGAAGCACACCGCGTCGAACACAAGGCCTTTGCCCACACTCCCCAGGACAAATGTCGTCCCGTAAGCCGCAATCAGCAGGATCCTGTTCGGGTTGCCACCGAACACTGAGTGTCAGCTGTTCGGGTCAGGGAGCAGGGCGTGGCCCTTCGACAATGCCTCTGGTGCACTTGCGGTTGTGGTAAGGGCTGGTTATACTCACTCAGCATTGTATTGCAGTGACCTTGTCACAGGTATGACACAAGCAGGAAAATCATGAACTAGCTGAGGGTCTAGATACGTCTGAGGTGGTGAGGAAGTGGAAAAAAACGCAAAGGGCAAGTTTTTTGCGACATCGGACGGACATGTGGTCGAAAAAGAGCGGGGATCCAGGTGGATAAAGGGTCCCAGCATTCAGGCGCACCTCGCTCTTCTAGCTGGTCCATCTTTACAGGTCGTTTTTCCACAATGGTGGTCATACAAACAAAATAAGCCAGTAAGGTACTAAACAGGAAAAATATGCAAAGTGTAGATGCACAATATGCACAGTGTAGATTTGACAAATCAGAGGCCTCCTGTCTGCACCACTCTCTGCGGTCACCTACAGTTTTGGAGAGGTGCACCAGAGTGTCTGCGGAAGGGGCAGGGGCATATCTGCTTTAGCTGCGACACACACACGCACACACACACACACACACACACAGACGACCTGGTTTCTGATCATAAACCAGCCTGCAGACCCCCTACGTAGAGGAAAGATGGAGTTAGAGTAAAAAACTTGATCGAAAAAAAGAAACATAAAAAAAACAGTCACCCCATTCCTGCTTAGCTCAGGCAAACAATTTTAAGGTTTTGGGCCAGTGGACCCTGACGAGGAGGAGTGGTGGTGGCAAGAGGCCCCTGCTTGCGCTGCACGGTACACAGAGATGGGAAGTAACGAAGTACAAATACTTCGTTACTGTACTCAAGTAGATTTTTCTGATATTTTTACTTTACTTTACTACTTATTTTTATGGCGACTTTTTACTTCTACTCCTTACATTTTTACACAAATATTTTAAAAAATTACATTTAAAAAAATTGGCTCGTTACTTTAGTTTTGAATCATTTCAATGGAGTTACCGTTATTATTTTTCACGTCATCAATACCAAATTCAATCTAATTGGATGGGAATCTACGTTGCATTTGACGCACCACTACAAGATGAATCGACAGATTTGGCGGTATTCATTCGCGGCAAATCATTGCAGCTTGGTGGCAGTGGCGTTAGCATAGTAGTATGGACGACGAGATGATTGAAAATGAACACAACGGAGATCTAGTCCTATTGGCAGACATCCATTTAAAAGGTAGGCAACGGCATGAAAAAAGTGGTTTCTACTTTTACTTTTATACTTTAAGTAAATTTACAAGCCTGTACTTTGTTACTTTTACTTGAGTAAAGAAGTTTAATCAGTACTTCCACTTTTACAAGAGTATTTTTTAACACAAGTATCTGTACTTTTACTCAAGTACGGAAAGTGAGTACTTCTCTGACGGTACACCTCGCTCTCTTCATCCGAGGGACTGTTCACTGTGCTTTGCTTTTTTTTTTTTTTTTGTTCCAGCAGTGAATGGGGTGAAAGCGGGTGGGGTCCCTTCTCTCACCGTTCAAGACACGGAAGGGTCTGTTGGGCCCTCTCGGATGTTGGGTGAGGGTGTTAGAGCGTAGGGTCCGGAAGACCCCTCTAACTACTAAATCAGGGGGTTTACCCACCTTTTTTCCAAAAGAAGGAGTTGACAGATGGTTTATTGCTATTTAACAATAACTGAAGGTTTGCATCAATGTTTGAGAAAAGATTATTGTTTTCTGTTTAATTGTTTTGCTTTTTTCTCTGAAGGATACAAAGATCAGCATTGCATTTGAAAAGACCAAAATCAAACACATTTACATTTGGCTCAATTAAAATTAGACTCTAACTTAAAGTTAGACTTCTCACATTTGGCATAAGCATGTCTCTGTGATTGCAGAGTTTTTTTAGGACAGCGGGGTGTTTAAATATTGCTTTATATGAGTTTCAACTGTCCGCTTGTAATGTCCAGATAAAAATAGGAATCAGTTATAACTGACTCTTACAGGGATAGGGAACAAAAAATACAATTACAGTCATCAACCAAACAACATCATTGTGGATTCAGACAGTTTACAAGGACATCAAATGTGCTAGACAGATATCTGCAATTTCTCAGACAAAATATGCATTGCTTTTGGAGAAAATGGCTTGCAGCAAATAAAATAGTCTTGATTGAGAAAGTCTTACATTCATGGTCAAAAAGTATGAAGCGCTCAGCTGAATCTACCTTGACAAACTTTACTCATAGAATATCAAGTGATTGTGTGTGTCTTATAACTTTCAGAAAAATGTCAATATGAATCATCAAGTTTTAACTTCTTGCATTAGATGTCACATTTTAAAAGACCAGAAATGAGAGAGAGAACAGATCAGCTTAGTAATGGGAACGGTGACATAGATTCAAACCTTCTACCCGTTTAATATCTTTCTGGTATTAAACCTGTGGTAAGGTATTTAATCTCAACATAACATGGTGAGGCAGGAGAATACTTTTGGCTGCTTTTGTATTTAATTAACAGTTAATTATAAATAGCTTGCTTTTAAGATACTACACAGTTACATTTCTTTGATGAACATCTTCAGTTTTTTGTGATCAGTCTTTCACTTTGGCTAAAGTGTTACAGCATTATAATTAAATCAACCAAGGTCAAGCTTGTTTACAGTTCATATTTATAGTTAACTTTTAACCTGTTATCTAGCCAGATCAAAATCACCAAGAATATTATCAAAGACATAATTTAATTCAGCTCCTTTTCTTTGCACATTTTTAAATCTTATATACCTCTGCAAACAGTGTTCTGTGGCTTCGTCAGGAACAATTCAGTCCGACTTGGGAACCAAGTCCTCACTACAGCAGTCAGCTGTAGTTGAGACTTGGCAGTCAGGTAAACCGGGGTTGCTCTCCCCTTAGACTTGAAGGGTAACAGGCAAAGATGAAGAAAGGAAGGAGTCGGCTGCTTAAGTCATCTCTGCCGCCGGGATGTGTTGTCATGGGGGAAGAGGTGCTCTCGCTCAAATCATTGACATTTGATCTTTAACATTCTTTTAGATTGTGAATGAGAAAAAAAATTATTGGCATATTAGCAGCGTAGATTCAAGAATATCTTGACACGAGCCCAGGCACCAGACACCCCCTAGCATCCCCTCACCCTCCTACTGCAGCCATAGTCCATGCGCAGGGTCAGGGCAGGTAGCAAGGCAGACCTACACCACAGGCTGAGATGCATCCAGGCATGGCGATAGTATCACATCTGCAAAGATGGGGCCAAACCTTCCAAATGTCCTAGACCCCCATCTGATGCCAGGAACCAACATCCCCCACCCTAGTAGGCGGACAAATAATTAGGATGGTAGCCAACAGTGCCAAGAGAGTCCAAGGAGAGCCAGAAACCCCAGCCAAGCCATAACAAACCCCAAGGGCCCTTACTCACACTTTTAAACTAGATAAAAGGAGGGACAGATTGATTGGTTTGTTAGAAATTTAAAAAGAAAGTTGCTGATTCAGAAAATGGAAAATCTCTTTTTAATTGTCCATATTTCATATATTTGAATAAAGCTCAAGGTTTGTAAAATTTTACACTTTACGTTAACATTAATGCATTGCTACCTTTTTTACTTAATCCCTAATCATTAATCATATTATTTTTTAATTTTATGCTTTTCTTTTCTGTTTATTTTAACATGCATCAAAATAACATATGAAATGTCAAGTGGTGTGCTAATAATAGACCCCATTACATCAGATTAAAATTATCTGGCATAGCCCTCAAAGCTGTTAACCCCTGTTGTAATAATGGACAAACAAAGGCATAACCGGCCTCTCTATATATAAAAGAAATCACTGGCATCAGGTGAGTCGGGATAATAAAAAAACATTTCAAGCAGCATAGTTAGACATTCTTTTTCTTTTGGCAGCCTGCAGCATCTCAAATGACAAAGCCCCCGCTTGTCTGAATTTTTCAAACATTGTTCAAACAACCATTTTGCTTGTGATAACTGAGAAATCTGAATTCAGAACAAGAGATCATCTTTATCCATCATCCAATATCAGCTTCAAATGTGTGAGCCAGACACCCTGTCTCCTTGAAAGGGCAGCCTTACTGTAAGAACATCTTTATTTTTCAGTTAAATATAGCCACAGGCCAGAGCATAAGCTCCCTACTTTCAGCTTGCATAATTTTTGGTCTCTCTTAACTGCCAATAAATGCTTATTTTTGTTTCTCCAATTGCAGGTACGTCTAGAAAAAAGGCAAAAAAAATTCAAATGATGGCAAAATTTTAGATTTTATTTTAATCCAGACAAGGAAACCTTTTTCTAATGTAATTCTGATGATTATGACTTATCAATTATGTAAAACCTAGGATTAGGGTCCTTAGAAAATTTGATTTAATTAGGTTTAATTAAAGGTTATTCATGTTCTAAGGCAAGGCTCTTAGTGTAATGATCTTGGTGCTGATGAGTGGATTGATTGTTCAATCCATTTATCTGCCTAGCTCTCTGCAGTTCCTCATCACCGTTCAAATGTGTCACCTGCTCTAGTCTCTATTAGCCTGCCTGCTTGCAGTCATGAGTGCCAGATTATTCGAGTCTTTGGTTAGAGTCTTCTTGCGAGTCATAGTGTTTTCTGATTGCCTGATCCTGACCTGTTTTGCCTTTGGACATCTGAGCCTGCCTGTTTCCATTCTCATCTGTTTGCCTGACTTGTCCTGGGACTCCTGCTGGTTTCTGCCTGTTGACAAACCTGGAAATGTTTCCTGACACTGGCCTGGATTTCCCTTCAGTACCTCTTCAGATCTCTGATCTCTGGCTCGGATTCCTTTAAACCTCTTCGACACCGGCTCTGACTTTGTCCTCTGGATTGTCCTGCCTTCCTGGATCTGATCTCCTGCCAGATCTGCAGTCTTCAAGGCTTTGGTATCTGAAACTCTCTGGGCAGCGTTTGCCGCTTCGTGTTTGCAGCCATTCAGCTGAAATGCACCTCTTCCCCTGAGCACGGACTTTAAGACCAGGTGAGTGACTCACACGTCGGTAATCATCCTCTGCCAGATAAACCTGAATGGAGGTTCCTGCCTCAAATGCCCTAGCTGCCCACTGTTAATCAAGCAATTAACACTGGGTTCTCTGTTCTGAGCCTTTACACTCACAAACATACAAGAAAACACTTAGAATAGAGACACCAAAGATTGATGTCAGTGGGAAATGAAAATAAAAACCCCATGCTTAAAAAAGAAAAGACAATTGCAGAGACATATAGTCAGTCAGATTATGAAAACCGTCCAAACCGTTCGGTTCGACTGTCTCGGTTCGGTTTGCGTGTGATGCGTTCGATTCATGCGCTGCTCCTTTTTCTCATAGGGGAACTCCAGAGCAGAAGGTGGCGGTACTGCGACCAAAGCCAACCACCAGTAGTAAACAAGAAGAAGAAGCGAAGCAGCGTAGCCGGGTGTAGCAGGGAAAAAAATCAGTTGTTGTGGAGAATTGTGTGGGTATGGCGAGTGGGAAAGAACAGGCGTTGGAAGACGCGCCAGCAGCACTTTATAGGTCTGCTGTATGGGACCACTTTGCATTTTCAATTTCAATTCAATTCAGTTTATTTATATAGCGCCAAATTCACAACACATGTCATCTCAAGGCACTTTACAGTTCAACCAGATCATACAGTCAAATTGATACAAAGTTTTCTATCTAAGGAAAACCAGTTGATTGCATCGACTCATTCACTCAAATACAATCCCTCACACTAAGCATGCTTGTAGCGACAGTGGAGAGGAAAAACTCCCTTTTAACAGGAAGAAACCTCCATCAGAACCAGGCTCAGTGTGAGCGGCCATCTGCCGAGGCCGACTGGGGTTCAAGGAGACAGAAGCAGAGATACAAAAAGCAGCTGTAAAAGGCGGCCCCGTCCAGGAAACACACAGCCAGGCAGACGAGCTCCGAGCCAGCTCCCATGCCAGAGGATGAAGAGAGCACATCCACTCAGTCACGGTCAGAGAAAAAGGACCACACTGGAAAACAGGCCGATCTCCAACATCTATAAACAAGGGTGTTGATGGAAGCAGCACAGGTGATGTTTCTTTCCAGGATGACGTCACAGCCAAACAGGAACAGACGAGGCAAAGCTACTCTGAGGAAAAGCAGCTGCCATTTTGAGTAACCGACGATAACAGTGGAAAGAAAGTTGTGGATAAAAGTGCAACAGTGTGCAAGCATTGTGCAACATGTTTTGTTTATGCTAACAGCAACATGACCAACATGTCAGGCTAACCCCGAAATCCCACATACTCCGTCAGCGCTCCGCCCCGCTGCGCTCCAGACCGCCTGCGCAAAGCAAAGCCTACAGCCCTCACTGTGGCTCCCGTCTGCTCTGAGTTCCTTGGAGATGGTAGAGAGCATGCATGAGATGATTAAATTCAAAGCAGCAAAACATGCGGAAATGATCCAGGGTTTCTGCAGATCATTAAAAATAATTACAATTCATTATTATTTGGGGATTTTTTCATTAATTTCATTAATTTTTATGGTATTTCAGGGTAACAATCAACATATACCTAACCAAACCGAACCGTGGATTTTGTGAACCGTTCCACCTCTAATATACATATACTGTATATATATATATATATATATATATAAAAAAGAAAGAAGGATAGATTTTTTTAAAATAAATAATCAGCATCTCTGGTAACTGTGAAATATAGTATTTTTAATAATATAATCTGGTACTTAGATGCATATTGAATCTGAACGGCTACTGATGATGTAAATGTGGTGATGTGGTGGAGCTGTGGTCTGCTGTTGTCTTAACTGGGCCTCTTTCTTAATTGATCTCTGTTTTCAATCCTACATTAATCTTCCTCTACTCTTGTTACATTTTTTATTTGAATACTATTGGTGGTTTTTTCTATTAAAATGTGAAAGTAGTGATATTGCCCCCTTGGCACCTATCATTGAAAATATGCCACAAACCCTTTGTATTAAAAAGATAGCATGTGCATTCCCTAAGTGCTAGTTAATACACATTCAGTGAACATGAACCTTTTGCAAGCTCTTGTTTCTGTTAACAACTGGACCCAATAAATTGAGAAGTAAGGATCAGAATTTATCTTGCTGGTCTGTAGTAGGGTTCTTGAAGTCATGGAGGAGTATGAAGAGTCAGAGAGTGTTGATCTGCGTGACAAACAGTCTTCATTATGGAGTAGTTGGAGAATTGGCATTTTAGGTTTTAATAGAAAAGGGAGATTTGATGTAGCTTTTGATTGGGGAAAATTCTGGAACCCTGGGGCACTAAGAGGGAGGCAATACGAGAATTAGAAACATAACATAGAAATTTTAAATATCAGAAAGCTTAAAGTACCTCCTGGTTGACACTCAGGCATTGAATGACCGGCTGTGTGCTCCTCTGAAGCTCCAGCTGATGAACTGATCAGTAACACGTGTTCCAGTGTTGTGGAAGACCTCCCGCTGTGTTCCGGTACCAACTAAAACTCACCCATCAGTCCTCTACGTCTGAGGAGCTACTGCTTTGACATGCATTTTAAAGGTCCTATTGGCTCCCTTAAGTAATCAAGAAAGCAGCTGCCAGTACTCCCTGCTGTACTGCTACTCCCTGTGTGTTTAATACATCTGCTTCAACAGAACCCACCTTCATTTAAACACAGAAGACAGCCCTGTGAGGATCATGTTCTTTAATTTTACCAGTTCATTAAACACAATTTGTCCTAATTTACTTTGGCAAAATCTAAAGACTTAGGTAAAGGCATCAACAATCACCTGAAGGACTATCTGAAAAACAGACCAAACTGTTTAATACAAGTGTCTAATCAGGTAGTCATATGGGAAATCTTAGAAATACAAAATCTTCTAAGGCACTGAATTTACACAGCTAATTTGGAAGAATTAATTCAACTCCTATTAGGCTGAATTCAGCACTTCTAACATGTAGGTTTTCTTCCCCACCGCCATCAGACTGCTGAACTGTTGAAAAAACTCTAAATCATGTCACAGAATCTGCATCACACTGATAACACCAAACCAAAAATACTGCTTATTTGCACCATATATATTAATGCTCTGAACTTCTATATCAATGTGGGGTTTTTTTGCCCCAATTTTTTTTCTCCCACACTGTTAATATTGATCCCTGCTGCACTTTGTGGAATTAAAATGTTCATTTATCATCTGGGAAGCTGTACTAAATTAAATTTTGTTTTGTATACACTTTGTGTATACAAAATGACAATAAAATTGTCTAAGTCTGTATTGATCCACTCTAGATTAGGCTAAAATAACATGGTACACAGTAAAAACTGTGAGTTGGAACAATACTCATAATGGTTGTGTTTCAACAGTTGGCAGGATTAAATTCATCTAACACAAGTGTATAGTGTCAAAAGTGTACTCTTTACAATAGTGCTGGTTTTATATGCTGTAATACTAGTATATGGAGTTATCTTTTCACAATACACACTAGTGAAAATCCTTCACAAACACATCACCACACTGAGCATTCTGACTGTAGTGGGGCTGCAGCACACAGGCACCAATCACTTTGACAACCATCAGTAGCCAATGACAATGAAGAATCTTGCAAAAGGACACAATCTTCCCTCTTAGTTGTTGTGTCCTTCAGTTGCAAGATGAACTTCTGCATCCTATGCCAAGGCCTGACCTAAACAAGGTTTAAATAGGAGCAAAAATGTTTATGTTTTATGCAAACATGTGTGGGTAGGGAAAATCAACAGAAAAAAACAACACTTAACAGAGCTTTATGAATTGAAGTTACATTCTAGTTAAATTAGCATTGAAAATGTTAATTCAACATTGTACTTTCAAGATACTAAGCCAACAACACAGGAAATCTAACACACTTGATATTACTGTGTAGGATTTAATTTAATGATTTCAAAGTTGTGAGGCATAAAGCTTTGCAACATTTTAAGCTATACAATATATGTCCGTATTGCTGATATGTCTGACAAAAAATATAGAACTTTATACAATACTAAACTAATCATTTGAGATGTACCTGTTGTACTCAATTCAATTTCAATTCAGTTTATTTATATAGCGCCAAATTCACAACACATGTCATCTCAAGGCACTTTACAGTTCAACCAGATCATACAGTCAAATTGATTCAAAGTTTTCTATCTAAGGAAAACCAGAGATTATTTGATTGGCTTTATATTTCAGTTTTACTTCAAATGGTCACAAAATACAGATAAATGTAAAAAATAATAAAAAAAAATTTTCTGCATAATCCATTTTGCATTGGAAGCCGAGATTTTGCACAATCACATTGTGCAAAATCCTGGGGACATAACATTGGCTTTGGAGTCCTGCAGTAGGCAAAAGGATATAGTACCTGGAAAAATTTGGAATGAAACAATCTAAACTGTGCAGTTAAAAAAAAAAAAAAGATTAGCAAAATGATGACCAGCAGTGTTACCACATATTTTGTAGTGTTGGGGTCCACTTTTTATTCTCTCCGCAAACCTTTGCATTTTGGCTGTGATTTTTATTTTAAAACCTAAACAATTATACGATTTCCTTATAAGATGAGTAAATGTACTTCCACAATCTTCACTTTAAGTTATTAAAAAACAGCATATCCAAGAAAATTATGCAAAGGTTTGCAGTTAGCATCCATTTTTCAATGTTCAACCTTTGAATATCTATTGCATACCTACACAGTTTAAACCCCTATGTACATATAAACCACTTTTAAAATATAAATGAAATCCTTATTTAATCAATCAAATAGAATTAATGAAACTAAACTATGATTAATCTGTTTATCTGCCAACGTCCTCTCTGAAACCAAATAAAGGAACTTAATAAATGTAATAAATGTTGTTATTCTTTCTTTGCACCTTTTAATGCTCTCTAGTAGATTGGCAGGAAAGCCCATATGCTGTCGTGTTCTAGGAGATTCTGCCTGTTCTTTGTGAACAAATAACACTAGCTCAAAGACAAAATTAGCATTCAGCTGAGCCATTGCTCCAGTCTGGCATTTCTTTATCTACATTCTATGTTTATGAGTAGTTTCATTGTGTTAGCATATTTCCTCCCAGCAATAGTTTTCTATTAGCTTTCTAGGCCAAAACAGCGGATATCTTGTTTATTGGCATGTGTAATGACAAGAAAACATTAAATATCTAGTACAAAACAAATGACCCAGATTGAAAGAGCTCTGAGCCCCTGCCTGGATGACGTAAGGAAGCCACGTGGGAAAACCTGGATAACCTGAACCAGGAATCAGGATATGGCACGACGAGTGAAAGTACAGGAAGGATCATACCATACAGAGCCACATTGTTCTCCTTTTTACATTAGCTGGACTGTTTGTATAACGCTTGTGTAAGTCCAGCCCCAGATTCTGATCCTCTTAATATCAGCCAGAACTCTGTATCATGGGACCAGTTATGTCGCGGGTCTCATAGCTTAAAGGCCACTCAGCAAAAACACACTCCTAACTTGCTCACATAAAGTATAATTATATAAAACTAATGCAGGGGGGGTGATTAGTTGTTGATGTGTTGATTGCATAGGAAGAAGGAGTGAAACCTGAAACTATTTGTTTTTGAGTGAGTGTGTGTGTATAGTGCCTCATGTTGTTACAACATTTTGAGACTTTTAAGTGAAGCATTGCAACATCATGCTTCAACTTCTTGTCTTAAAACCAATTTTATAGAGCGAAAAAAAATATAAAAAAAAAAACAGTTTTACCATTTGAATAAATTTAATCTGCTGTCTTTCAGAACATTTACCTTTCAGCACTCAAATTGTCATATCTGAATTTAGAGCAGAAAAGGAGAGGTTGTCTTCCATAAAAAAGCATTATTACCCCTTGGAACCTTTTCTCACATTGCAACAAAAGACTGTAGAATATTTTCAGGGTTTTGATAAATGCACAATGGTTTTATTTTATGTGGAAGGAAATGTACATTATGAAATCTATTAATTCTAATACCAATAAATATAATAGCTATGAATTAGAATCATCACGCAATAGCTAGGTTCATGGGAATTATTTTTATATCTCTTTTGTAAACCTTGAATATCTTTTAGAGAACAGTAAAATACAAGCATCACCTTGAAGTTTAAGAAACAAACAAATGGGTCAGAGGTTATATAGCTTATATAACCACTCATGAAAATGGGAAGCTAACAAGATAAGTCCCATCTAGGTTACAAATTAGGGAATAAACCTATTAATAGCTTTTAGAGAGAGAAGCAGTGTTAAGGTCTTTGGAAACCCTGAAGGAGCTGCACAAATTCACAGCTCAGGTGGTGTTTTCTTTCAGCAAAAAAACTAACAATCATTCCAGAAATATTTTCTTTGTGAGAGAGTTTTAAGATGAGCTTTTGTTAAGAGAACCTTAACAGGTCTTTTTTGCAGTCTCCCACATCCATGTAGGAGACAAAACCAATATGGAGAAAGATCATTAAAGACTACAGTTATACTTTCTGGCCAATATCAAGAATGCCTTTTTTTGAGGAAAAGTAGCACTGCTTTTAAACACCGTCCCAAGGTTGGTACATGGTGGTTTCATGGTTTTATGGAGCCTAGGCGGAAGTTCAACTGAAGAGACTCATTGTCTCCTACATCCACCTGTGACACTTCCAATCAGCCTTGAACCACTCCTCCACGAAAGCCAATCGGCATCCAACGTTCATCTTAAATGACCTCCGATCAGCAACTCGTCTGCTCCTGTACACAGACGGTGGATGCACTGTCTGACTTCATTCAGATGACACTGTTTCAACCCACCACCAGTCCTTCCTCATCCACTGGATCTCCCCATAAAGCTCAGCAGTATTGCTAACCAGCAGTCTACAGACTGACCAACTTCATCTATCTGCGATCCACCACCAGTTTCAGGCCTGGGGGATTGGGAAAGTCCTGTTCTTTGCTCCTGTTCATGCATATCAATGAAAATTAAGCGCTGTTTCCTGCCGAGGTCTAAGCGCCAAAGACAAAGTCATTGTATCAATAAATTTCTCCTAATTGTCTTTTCTCTTCGTGTGAGTTTTTCAGATGGAAGTTTGGAGAAAATTGTGTCAGAGTGGATGAGAAGTTGGATGAAAGAAAAAAAAAAATGAGGTCGCACTTTGACCTTATAAAGGGACAACAATCATAAAAATGCAAAGAAAGCCACAGTTGTATGATAACTTATACAAAAAGATAAGGGATGTTGGCTTCAGAGAGAAGATAAGCCAATTACTGTTTTGACAGGGTAATGGAGGCAGGCGTTACAAATTGTAAAAACAAAACAAAAACAAAAGATGAACGAAAGTAGGGCAAGAGTTCATGACTTTGAATAATACAGAATAGTCATGCTTAAATTCCTCAACATCCTTCTGTTGGGGTTAAAAATGATTGTCATTATTGTTGAGCTCTGGGCGTCTTGAGTCTTGGCTCTATTCACATGCAGGGCAGTGCGCCTGCAGCTAAATGTCATCTTAGATCTGTTGAGGTGAAACTAGCAGCTGATTGTTCACCCGGGAGCATTCGCTAACACAACATGTTCCTGGTTGGCGTCTTTTTCCCTCCTGCTTCCTGTTGTAGCTTAGGCAACCATTTTTTCCCTGTAAGAAGCTATGATTTCTAAGAACATCAGCACAGAGATGCCTCTCTGACAGCACTATTAAGAATGATTTTATTATTTCTTAACAGATCCAAAGCCTTTCTGCCAACAGCAGGACTTAAGCAAGGTCAGACTTATTTTATAGACTTAAGTTAAGGGCAAAATTACAGGAAAAGGTTAAAACAGCAATGAAGTCAAGACTGAGAGTTTATCAGTTAACAGTTCAGACTTGATTAGTTATATCAAAAGGTCCCTGCTTTATAAAATTGATTGTTATGAAAGTATTGAAGTATCCATTTTAATTATTATTATTTTAGGCTTTAGTTTGCCTGGGTATGAGCAGATGCAGTCCATTCTATTCACTTACAATGGCTAACAAAAGAGCGGGGATAAAGACGAGCATAGTGACAGTTTTAAAAGGGATAAAAGTATAAAAAGGAGGCTTTTTTCCCTATCAATCCATTTACTTTCTAATTTCTATCTTTTTTCAGTTTTGGTTGTTTTGTACCCAATAATCTTTTTTCAGTAACAAGCAGAGATATTGTTGTTAATCATTGCGGACATTTAAATCCATTTCTACCTTGAAGAAAATGTTTTATAAAGTTATCATCTGCAACAATTATCTTCACATGCAGGAAAATGATGCAACAACACTTTAGTGTGTTTGAAAAGATACATCTGCAGGAGCTCGACTGATGCTGGCTCCTCAAAGCTATGCTGAAGTTGTTCAGTTTGGCAAAACAGCACCAAGTTTAACAGCATTACCTTGTAAAACTCAAGACTGTTGATATCATCTAACATGGCATTTTTTCAATTTAAACAAAATGATTTTTTTTTTACATTTTGTAATTAGCTTGGACAGGCAATAAAAGTTTGACAGCATGTTAATCTTCTGCCTCTCTCTTGGTTTCATTTCATTTTCAAATTAAATCAGCACTTAAGAGAGACATACATAAATATGTGAAATTAGTTTGGTTGGTTGGGAATTTTTAACATTAAAGTTTAAATAATAGGATCTATTAAAGGAAAAGTCCGAACACATTCAAAATTCAAACTATTAAAAATACTTTAAATATGAAATTATTACATTCTGTTCAATAACTGAAAAGTGTTTTTAATTAAGAGCAATTTTCATTTGAATGTGCTTTACTGGAGGCATCCATGTTTGTCAAATAACACTACTGCCACCTACTGGTTTTTGATGTCACGGTGCGGTATCGGCTGTTGAGCAAGTCCCAATGCTGTATCAGGTGTTTGTCGCAACGCGCTATTATCCATGTCATCTTGAAAACCGTCTTTTTTTAAATTTCGGCTACATATGATGTTTTTTTCTCTGGCCAGATGTTTGATGGCAAATCCTCCCTCTTCAAGTTGGCAATCCAATGACCAGGACCGCAGTAACCCGTCCGTGGAGGATCATTAATCGGAAAGGTGAAATAACTAAGTTTCTTTTCACTTGCGAATTTCAATGGTGAAGTCCTCCTGAAATCTTAAATAATTGTTGTTGATTGCATGTGTGTATAATAGTTCCCATTGATTTTGCTTGTAAAGCAAATGGTGCTAGGCGGAAGATGTCAGGAGTGATGTCTTACTATATTTACTATATTAGGGCAAAAATGGCCGGTCCTGGACTCATTGATCACGACGAAAATATATATATATTTTTTTTTTTACCGATTAACGCTAAATTTATTACATCACTGCAAACGTATTAGCTCTAGGTATAAATAATGATTCATCGATTATTCCTTGCTGACTGGACTTTTCCTTTAAGCTGAGATGTTAAAATACAAAGCTGCTAAGTTGATAAATCTCAAATTAACTCAAGTGCAAAAGCTGCGTAAATAAGCAGTTAACTTTATATATTAGATTGTCTGTTTAACGAAAAAAATCCCTCTCTTAGTATGCAGATTAACCCAATTTAAACCAAACCTGCTTGAAGAGAACCTATTGCTCTTAGTATCATCTGTTTAAGACATTTTTTTACTTTATTTAATCCTACAAGTTTTAAAAATTGTATTAGTGCTGCAATATAATTAGTTTTCCTTAAATTTAACAATATTATTGTCTACTTTTCACAAAAGTCTTAATTAGAAGTGTCTAAAGATCTTTATGTCTGTTTATTCTTGAACACCCAAGTTAGAAAAAGGCAACAGAAGAGAGGAAAAAGGACTGCATGGTGACACTGTTTCTTTGCAACAAGAAGGTCCTGAGTTTGAATCATTCTGCATGGAGTGCAGAAGGATTCATCCATGTTCTCTTTGTTTTTGTCTTGATTTTCTCCAGGTACTCCGCCTTCCTCCTACAGTCAAAATTGTATATTGCTTTTAGGTGTGAGTGTGTTTGGTTTTATTTCCTCTGTGTTTCTGTTACCCTGCAATAGACTGGTGACCTGTCCAGGGTGTGATATCGGCGGTATATTTTTTTATATTTATATCTTTTAAAAACAAAGCAGAGTGTGTATGACGTCATCCGCGCGTTATTTGGATATAACCTAACGGAATATCTTCAGAGCAGCTCCAAATGATAAAAAAAACTAATATGGGTGAGTGGAACATGATGTAATAACGTAAAATTAAGGGCCCAATGTAAAAAAAAAAAAAAAAAGGCATTTCCCTTTAAGGCAAAAACCCAAAGAGAACTTTGGAAAATGTAATTAATTCAATCATGTCCTCTTAACACAAACAAAAAAGATTATTGCATCACAGACATTGCAAGTGGTGTGTGAAATAAAAAGAATCAGATCAAATCGTGATGTCATGATCCTGTTTTAGGTTTTGCCATAGCTTTGTCATTTGGGTAATGCCATATAAATCCTGTTCTAATTGCTCTTTCCTGTTAGAATAATTTTATGTTTGGGCATTTCTATAGTCATGACTCGAGTTATTCATGAGAAGTCTTTTGTTAATATTCTTGGTTAGGTTATGTTCTTCTCTTCAGGCCCAATTATGTTTTTATTTTACCTACCCTAAGCAGTTTATACCTGCAGCATGCCACTCTTATTGGTTATTTCATTCCCTCTGTTTTTGTTTGTCATGCTATGGTGTCTCTGTTGGTAATTTTGCCCTTATTGTGATTTTTTTGTGATTTTTCTTTCTTATAAATGAAAACAATTAGAATCTCTGATCTACCTCGGTCTGCCTGTTTGTTATTGAGTTCTCTCCAACAGCCACACAGTGTTGACATGGGATTTACTGACAGAAAGACACAATCACGAGACAACATGGAAACCATCTTTTTTTTTGTCCTTATTTCTCTTGATACCTCTCTCCCTCTTTTATCCCTTTTAAACTGCGACTCATCTCCTCTTCATCACTCTTTTTTTGGAAGACAATGTTAAGCTTAAAATAAAACCTACTAATCCTTCCATTACAATCCACTTCTCAAGCTGCGACCTTTCATCTCAGATGCACCTAAAATCTCCAATTTTCCCCATGCCGTCATGTGCCATGTCTATGGAGCTTTTATACAGTGGCTTATGCAAATATGTCATTTAAAGGTTTCCACATTCATTTGTCATGTTATAAAGAATATTTGGATTTATATAATAGATTAAAGGAAAGTATTTGGTTGGGAGGTAAAAAGAAAAGTGTACAACCTTTAGCTGCAATCGCAGATGCCAGTCTTTACCAGCTGTTACATGTAGAGTCCAGCCTCAGTTAAGGTGAGTTTCAGTATGAAATTATTTTTTAAGATTCTAAGTTAAACTTATCCCTGGGTTTTAATTAGGGTGTTTTACCACATAAATGTACAATGAACTTCTGTTATATGTTTAAGGCCAAGTTGCCAGTAGAGGGTGAACCCTCATCCCTGTCTGATGTACTTGCAACCTCAAACAGGTTTTCTTTCAGGAGTAACATGACCTATGCTCTAATCTTCTCATTATGGGGAAATTAATCTCACAAAAAACACTTTCTGAACTAAAACTAATACTGTATTTCTTCTTTGTGTACTCTTGTAGTCGGGCAGGTAAGGCTTGGAGGACCGTAGATATGGGCATCTATTTGTATTCAGTATTTGCTTTCCAGATAAATCCTTTTGGCTTACTTCTTTCTATGTTGCCTTGTTTTTGGCTTGAATCTTTAGCCATCAACGTTGACTTTTTAAATTGTGGATACTCTTAACATTATCTTCACAAAGCATCTCAAGGATAATGAATTCAAACCTACTGCACATAGGCTCATTGGTTTTAGCAGTGGTCAAACTGCGCCTCAGGAGGCACTTCACTCACACTACACAACCAGTAAATTTGTTGATTTAACCAATCTGGTTAGTAGTTATGTGTCCAACCAATCCTTTGGTTGTAACACCCAATCCAATTTGGTAGTGTTTTTAACCAATCTATATTGTGAAAAGGGCAAACCAATGCAAATTTTAAAAATCCTCAACTGTCAACGCTAAGAAGTCAGGGAATTTAATACAACAGTACAACCAAGGTTAATGCTGAGATTAGCATGCTGTATAAGAGCACATCACTGTAATTTTTGTCTAGGTCCATAACTATTGCACACTACAGTTCACTACAGCCAACAGTCCGATTAGTAAACCATCCATTACTATTTGTATTGGTTGTTTGGTTAACCAAAACCAATGGCTTGATCAGTTTCTGACCAAGATATTGGTTAATCTAACCAAAACTGGTGTAACCAACTAGATAAATTTTTTTCCAACCAATCTATTCGTGTTTCTTTACCAAGGTCTAAAAATAGCAAAGATCTTATTTCTCAGGTCAGTCTTTCTAACATTCAGTTCCTCCTTCTTCTGATGTTTTCCCACAGTGATTTCATAGCCCTACTGACTACAGTTAATGGAGTAGCAGCAGATGGATAGATGGATGGATGGATGGATGGATGGATGGATGGATGGATGGATGGATGGATGGATGGATGGATG
>NW_015150835.1:691768-699262 GCF_000732505.1 Cyprinodon variegatus
GATGGATGGATGGATGGATGGATGGATGGATGGATGGATGGATGGATGGATGGATGGATGGATGGATGGATGGATGGATGGACTTATCTATATGGCTATAACATGGCTTGTGGAATCTCAACTTCTTATGACCTTCCTCTTCCCACTCTTCCTCCACTGAGCTACCATCAGTCCCCTTGAGCTCTGCAAGATGTTTAAAGTTTTGGAAATAACATTTTATGATTTTTCAAACTTTTGGTTATCTAATTTCTACTACCAAAAAGAGTAGGGATACAAAGACTTCATGTGTCTTTGTATCCCTTTATTCAGGGATACAAAGACACATGGAGTTCTAATTCTATGTATACTTTTCACATTATATTTGTAGAAAATTACATAGAATATGTTATGTGTCTTCAACTACAAAATAATAAGTAGGGTTTGGTTCTTATTGATCAACAGGGTTTGAAATTCTGGTAAACGGAAAAATGAAACTGTGTGTATAGAAAAAGAGAAAAAACTGAGGATGCATTCAATGAAACAGAAAAAAAAAGAAAGAAAAAGGGTGATTTTATTTGTGCACTACTAACACAGTGTGAGAGGCTTCCCCGGAGCAGAGATTGGTTGAGAAACCCGGGGATAGACACATAAAGAGAGAGAGCAAGTGGTCTCCACTGCTGTTTTACTCCAGTTTCTCTGAGGAGGAGGTAGGAGCAGGGTGGAGAGGATGACCGCCCGCTCCGACTCTTAGACCACACGCTCAAGACATTTCCAATTTACTTCTCTCGCAAACTCAGCCTTTCTGAGCAGTCTGGTCCTTCGGATGGATTCAAAGCTGCACATCGGACCGATGGTTCCGACACCGGAGCCGACCCGCAGCGCACCTTGGAATATCACTTCCATCAACCCGCACCGGATCATCGAGGCGTCCCCGGTGGCTCCAGCTGTAAGTCTCCACTTTATTTCCCCTCTTTTTTTTATTGTAGCCTATTTAAATGCAACAGCTTTCTGTGTGACCGGAGAGCCTCTGCGCGCTTCAGCACTGCGCGCAAAGGTCTGATGCGAACTGGCAAAATCAGTTCAACACATCTGGAGAAAAACTGGAAAAAAATAAATCAATAAATTATTTGCACACTTTATTGAAAGGCTATTCCTAACAACATCTCACAAACTACTGTATTTTATTGTTATTGTTCTGAATGATTTGAGAAAATAGCTGAAAATTTCATGATGAGAAGAAGTGCGGGAGTGAATGAACAGCTACATCAATGACTGACTCAAAGCATCGTTTCTCCGCTTCATTCATTCATAACCGCGCCTCAATGGAAGAAGCTGGTTCCTTGTCAAGTGATAAAAAAATAAAATAAATAAATACTGTTATGTGCGCGTGCAGCTGTGAGTGACGCTTCCAAAGAGCGCATCCCCCCTTGTGCCAAGAACATGCCAGATAGGATAGGCTACACTATATAGATAAGTTCAATATATAAAAATGATGAAAAAATGTATTATTGATTACATGTTATGCTATTTTTTTTTTTTGGTTAATATGTTTTTTTTTTTTTTTTTTTTTTTTTTTTTTTTTTTGGGTGTATGCCATTTTATAACTCTGCATTTTCTTGTTATTTCTTATCTATTCTTTAATGTAGAGTCCAAATCAAACCTCAAGGCTTTAGAGAAAAATGCTTTTTTTTTTTTTATCAAATGCAATAACACTTCATTTCTGCGTTTAAAATGTATTTCCTTCCAAGTTTAAACATAATTTAAAGATTTACCTTCAATTTCCCAACATGTATCAATAGACATCAACATATATCTTTCATCATATTGATATAGCTTGAGATTGTTTTGTTCTGTAAATCTGATTATTTATCCTTGTTGAAACGTTCATAGATTTAAACAAAAACATAGCATGTGATTATAAAAAATAAATCTAAGAAAGGGATTTGAGCCAAGAAATATTCCATATTACTACTAAACCAAGTTTGAAAGCTACATTTAAAACCCTCGTTGACAAATCTGAACATTAAAACTGTTCCAAGATACAATCTAGTGAGCTGCAGTTTAGTGAGATTATGACAGGAAACGTCAAACATTTCATTGAACTGAACAGGCAGTATATTTTTCTGATAATATGTTGTAAATTTTGCCTCTAGCCTAACAGCAAGAGATGTGACAGCCAATAATTAGAGTGTATTCTTATGTGCATACATCATCTGTCAGTGTTGTATTCTTTCACTTTCCTAACGGCTTTGTTTCACTGCTGATTATTTGAAATAAAGCTTATGTAAAGGATCATAGACTAAAACCAGGAGTGTCACTCAAGCCATACATCTTCAAGGCAGAGGTTTAATTTAAGTCTGGAGTTTAGGTTCTTATACCTTACTCTTTAAATTATTCTCTCCAGAGAGCTATTCTAAAGTATTTTGACTGCAGATAATTATATTTTTAATTCAATTTTAAGTCCACTGTAAATAAATGTTTCTTTATGACCCTAGTAAGTTAAATTAAACAGAAATTCACTTTAGACTGGATTTAGTTTATAAACCTCTCATGTTTCAGTGGGGTTGATAAGTCTGAATAGGGACCATAACCTTTATAACTGAAAATAAACTATACTGAAAAGCTTTCAGATGGCAATATAGAATTCTATCATGGTGGATGCGAGTCCAAATCATGTATGACTATCTATCACAATAAAATATGTAAATACATGCACATAAATACCCTTAAATCCATATTCCATAGTTTACGTTTGTGGGAACAAAATCAAGCTTGTAAGTAAGAATTAGAAGTAGGAAACAAAAGGCAGGCCAAACAGGGAAAACTGATCCTGATACTAGACAGTGTGGGTCAAAGGGGTTAAGTTTTAACATATTTGTTTAGGCTGAATTTGGACAGATCATGTGGAATAAATGGTCAGATATTTACTATAAACTACATATACCACTTACCTAAGGGGGTTCTGTGGCAAAAATCTAGAGTAGCCTCTGCCTGGATGGGGGGAGCCAATATTTCCTAGCCTGACATTATCTAAAGCATCAGCCTCCATCTGCTTCTCTTATTCCATAATGAATCCTGGTATGTTGTGTTTCCAAGGTAAAACATGTACACACCTCCAGACATACACATTGATGGGAAAGAAAACCAGTCCAGCTTTCCCATTCCTCCTTGGTCCAATTCTCACGTACCCTTTACTGGTTCTTTAAATGAGAAGAAGGACTAATTTTGGTACTCTAAGTGGCCTGTGTCCCATACACAGCAAAATGTGATGCTTGTGTATTTTAGGATTTTCCATCAGAACCAGCATTAACGCTTTCAACAGCTTCAGCTAGAGTAGCTTTTCTGTTGGATCAGTGCACACCAGGCAGCCTTCAATCCCCATTTCCATCAATTAACCTTTGACCCTGTTGTTGATTCAAAACTGTTCCTTCTTTTAGCCACCTTTGATGATGATAGGCAGAGTAGATGGGACCAACCTATGAGAAGTGCAGTTTCAGTGATGCTTTGACCCAGTTTTTGAGGTATCACAGGTTGGCTACTTTTAAACTCACTTAAATATCAAATTTTTATTTTACAACTTTCTTACCTATTACTTTGGAGGAGATAATGATTACTTTCTCCCTAATATAACTACTTCTAAGAGGTGCCATAATGATCAGCGTGCCAGTAATATTCATTTCACCTCTCAGTGGTTATAATTCTATGCCTGTTTGGTGTAATTTTCTAGGATAAAGAAACTGTTCAACCTGAAATATCCTGTGAAAATATATCCATAGAATAGACTTAGACAAATTTTATTGTCATCTTTTATACACAGAATTTGTACAAAATGAACTTTAGATGCTTACAGTTTTTCAACTGTGACTGAGCAGCTTACAACAGTGAAACGAACATTACCATTTATAAAGTGCATCAGTGATCGGAATGTCAACATTTACACCCATGATGTTAGTGGTTGTGCTTTAAAGGGGAACACCGTTTTTTTACATTTGGCCCTTGATTTTACGTTATTACATCATGTTCTACTCACCCATATGAGTCTTGTGTCATTTGGAGCTGTTCCGAAGATATTCGGTTAGGTTATATCCAAGTAACGTCTTCCTATGGGCGACGACTTGAAGGCACAAACTAAACTGTTCATAATGTATTCTTTATGGTACGCCAGCATTCATAACATATAGGTGAATCACTGTCCCCCAGACATCCGCGGTTATATTTTTTATATTTCTATTTTTCTAAAACAAAGCGGCGTGTGTATGACGTCATCCGCGCGCCGGACTGGAGTTTCTTTATTTAACCAATGTACATTACAGCAGGCGGCTCCGCTCTACCTCTTATATATTCGGCTAGCCAATCTCAATCGTTTAATTCCATTTCGAGAGCAAGATCATCTGTGGTCGTAGCACTAGCATAGCCCTTTCTGCAAAGGCTCGGAAGTGCCTCCTATAGTTGACTCAAATACCAGTTGTTCCCCTTCGGATGGAGGGGAACCGCCACTTAGTGCCCCATCTAGGGACACAGCCAAAATGGATATCAGCCATAACGGCAACATCCAGTGACTCAAAGTATTCACGGCAGATCTCATCAACTCCCAATGCTTTGACACCTCAGACTTTTTGACCACATATATCAGTGACCACCTGGCTCTGGGATTCTGAGTTTTCCTAATTTTTTTGTCTATTATCTTGTTAGCTAGAGTCCACTTTTAATAAAGTTGCCAAATGTGTGTTGTTCTGTTTAGAGTAAAATTAATATATTCACATTAATGAATACCAATAATTTTCAGAAGAAAATGTGTTTTAAGAGCATTTTATTTGACCTTGAAACCCTCTGTCTGAAGAAATCTGTTAGATTGGCTTAATTATGTTATCTTGGTTCTGTAATGTCATCTAGTGCCCCCCAGGCTACACTTCTGATACTTGGTCAAAGGAAAAGGTTAATTTGGTAATGTAATGCAGACTAGATATTGGGCTCTGTAATATTTCTTGGCTGTGTTAATTTGTATATCAACGCACTAAAGGTTCTTCAGAAATGTAAGAACTTTTCTGTTATTTCACACATTAATTTGACTCTAACAGGTATAAACCCGTTTATTTCAGTTTGCTGTGTTTTCAAAAGATTCAGTTCAGATTTTGTGCTTTAGTTAGTATAGACAGAGCTGTTGCTTTTCTGCAGAAACTCCTTATGTATTAATCCCAGCCATTCACTTTCTACTTAGAGCTTTCATGTTCTGTTCTTTGCATACAGTTCTCTCTATATATTCTGAATTTCTCCCATATTATAGTTAAGTTTATTTTCCCTTTCTTAATTGCCCTGTAGTTTGAGCATGGCGTGCATGTGTTGTGTGCCTGCACCCGACTACTTGCCATTTTCCTGTAATGACATGAAGCAGACACCCAGTGGCCCTGCAAATTTAACTTGGAAAACTCAACTTGTAAACCTATCTGGGGTTGTGGCTGAATAAATCAGCAGAAATCTAAGTATCCCTCTTTCTATTGAGTTGTTACATGTCTCCCTTTTTTTCTTTTTTTTAAAACCCAGCAACACTAATGTGGAATCCCTATATTTTTCCAAGGCCTAAAGGAATATTGTGTCACTTAAGTTCCCAGAGAGTCCAGAGACTGTTTGAGAGAGAGCAGTGGCTTTTTTTCCAAACTGTCTCAGGATGATATCCACCATTACTTTACAGCAGGGGTGGGTAACTCTGGGACTTGAGGGTCAGTGTCCTGAAACATTTAGATTCATCCATGGTCCAACATATCTGAATGAAAAGGATATAGGCAGTTTCTTCAGTCCAGTTAATTATCTTATTATTTGATTCAGGTGTGATGGGCCAGGGACACAGCTAAAGTTACAGGACAGGAGTTGCCTACTCTTGCCTTGCAGTGTATTTAAGCCTAAAATCAGCTACAGAAGAAAGCCATCTTTTTTCTTTTATCCACTAGGTTGACCACTCTCCAACTAATTTCTCCCATGCTCTTAGTCTACTTGTCAGTGTAAAAATCAATTAATGTCTCCAGGGAGTCATGCACAAAATGCTGGTTAATCATCATTAATTTGAATTCAAAAGCAGAAAGGTTTGGAATCACTGGGTGGTTTCTGACTATTTGTTCATTTATTTTTTGTTGAATAGAGTTGATTACATCCTGTTAGATTGTTTTTAATGAGACAACTTGTTTCTGAAGTAGAGCAAAGTCATTTTTTTCTAGTATACAGGTTGGATCATTGAGGCATTACTCTCAAGGAGTGGCTGATTATATGGCTACCGAGGGGCAGCTCATACAGTATTCATCACTTTTAATGAGACTGTGAACAAATGAAGAATGTGTGAGAGTAATATACGTAGAGGACCCGAGAAAAAAAAAAACTAGACAGAAACTGCAGGGATGGCTGCAACATATGTTCAGAATTATGTATTAATTTTCTTCTTTTAAAATAAGTTATACTGATTAACATTCCGTATTCAGTAATTCTTTTTCAAATATCAAACCAAAATAAAGTGTTTGTCAGACATTTTAATTTTACATCCAGTAGAACAAAAGACTGTCCTTTTGCCCCAAAATAACATTTCCCACTAAGAGAATATTTAAATTTATGTGTTAGAGAAATATGTTTTCTACAATACCAAATTTTTTAATGTATAAATTTCTCTTCCTGCCTTTTTTTTATTTTATGTCTACATTCATCCCACATTCCTGTCCTTCTCCTGACAAGTAGCCCAGACTAAATAAATATTAGTTTAAGGGACCTCTAGTGGCTTTTGTCGGAAGTGCTTGCAACACCATGGATGAGAGCCTCTCTCATAAGCAAATGAAATTATATTGAATGTTTTGTAATCTAAATGCAACTTGAGAGTATATCTAAATGACTCCAAAACATGTAAATGCACAATTTTTCATAATATCACCTTTAGGAGGAGTACAATCTCTTCTTAACGGAAAATGAAGCCCTCCTCCTCTGAAAAGTCATGTGTGACATTAAGTTTTGTTTTGTTTTATCTTTTTTTCAAATAGTTAGATTAAATAGGGATTAAGTTTAATAAGAACAAAGAATTAATTAAACTGAGTTTTTGTCACACAGTGATCCCTGGCTTTTACCACTCTGTGGTTTAGTGTTTAACAATCATTCCGTCAGATGTTATTTCTAGGGCTCTTTTCACACAGCAAATGCAAGATTAGGGCTTAAAACAATGGGTCTAGACAGAAATTGCTAAACAGGGTAAACTACATTTGATTTATCATTAAAAAAAAAAGGACAATTGTTAAATACAAATATAATGAAAGAAACATTGTCAAATTTGTAAGACATTAAATACACATACAGTTGTGTTCGAAATAATAGCAGTGCCTCAACAGCAGCAAGAAAATCACTTGTTTTATTAACATTTCAAACTCTATACCCCAGATAAGTTTCTGGGGGGTAAAATAAAGGTATAGAAAACCAACAAACCCAACAGGACAGCCATGCATACTGTGGATTCTGTGAAATTGAATGATTAACTGAAAAGGGTGTGTT
>NW_015150835.1:700602-715113 GCF_000732505.1 Cyprinodon variegatus
AATGTATCTGTGTTCATTAAAGTACAATTTCTTTGAAGAATTTTGACATTTACTCATTTTTCTAAAGGCACTGCTATTATTTCGAACACAACTGTATCTGTCTGTCTATAGAAAAAAAATGTATATATTTTTTTTGAGAGAGAGAAATTTTATTTTACCAAAATAGAACAATGAAATATACTATCTTATTATAGTCTACTTAATATGGGCATAGTGGGTTAGAGCAGGGCGCTTGTGCTCTGAAAAGGTTGCAAGTCAAAATGGACTGCCATATGCACCCTGAGCTCTCCTTTACATCTGTATTGCGGAGAGGCTACTGCGCATGTGCAACTTTTAACGTGAGTCGATTGGCACAGATTTTTTCGCCATGGGGGGAAATACGGAACCAATCCAAAAACAATGAAAACGGCTTTACTCATCATTGTATATTAAAATATAAGATAATATTTATCTTGCACATCTAAAAAAATATATTAATTTATATTTCTAAAAAAAAAAAAAAAATATATATATATATATATATATATATATATATATATATACATATATATATATATAATATTTAATTTTATAACTTTTTTTTTTTATTATGTTTTAAACAAGGTCATTGGGTGGGTGAGGCCGCGCCCTACCAGCCGTCACAAGTGTAAACATTTTCTGTATTTCTGAATCTCTTGCTTGAAAGAAAATATTGTTAGCAAAACAAGGATTGTTAGAGATACTTTTATAGATGCACATAAAAAAAACACCTTGACAGATATTTATGTTGAACAACTTAACAAATGACTAAAAAGTTTATTTACTTCATTAACTTTACTCCATTTTTTTTTTTTTTTAACTTTACTTACTAATTTTACTGAGATTGATGCTTTCAACTCACTTTTTTTGTTAACTTACATGAATTTCCATCAATAGCTCATAGAAACATGTTTGTTTAAAACTATGTTTTAAATAAAAAAATTGAGTGATTAAAATGTCAAAACAAAAGTGTGGATTTGATTGAAAAAAAACATTTCAAACATCTACTTAACAGTTGTTACTTTTAGAAAATACTTTAAGTCTAATAAAACAGATTGAGCAGAAAGCATTTTTTTTTTAATGTCTGTATGTTCTATAGGCAAAATCAAGGTCTTATCCAAAAATGTAATGCATCAACTATTAGTGTTGCACCGATACCGATACCAGTATCAGACGGGGCCCCGATACTGCCCTAAAATGGTGGTATCGGTATCGGCGAGTCCAACAAATAGGGCACCGATACCATTTTGAGAGCCATAAGTTTATTCAACTATTGTCACCCCCTCCTGGTAGGCAATAAAAAGTTCTACTGGATTCACTTTGTATTAGATTTTTTCCTGCTTCCCAAAGGTAGGCAGCAGCTTGACAAAGCCATGATGGCTATTTTTTATTTATTACATGATTATGGTATCGGCCGATACTGCACAGCCAGGTATCGGGTATCGGTATCGGGGCCAAAAAATGGCATTGGTGCAACACTATCAACTATAAAGATTACACATTTTGAAAAAACTCAAAGGTGAAGATAATCCTAAAACATTTTAAACTTCACACCGCCTTCACACCTCTTTTCAACATTTTTAAATGTGGCAAACTTTAAAATTGTATGTATTGTTGTATGTATTTTTCTTGTATTCTGTATTGGATGCATTAGCTTGAGTTACAGCTTAGCTAAAAAAAAAAAAAACAGGGATGCTGTTGCTCTCTGAAACAGGGGCAGATAAATGGTGTTAATTCAATCCAAGCATAAAGTATTGTTAACGTTAGTTGAAATGCATAAACATATTACTGAAATAAGTGGGGGAAAAAAACTTCAGAAACCATGGCAAGAGTTCAGCACTAGATAACTTTTCTGAGTGAATGCACAAAGGCTCAAGCCTTTACTGAGATAGACTCACAGGCAGCGTCCTGGACTCAACAGCAGATAAATGCGCAACATACGCATGAAATTAAATTCACTTTAATGACAACATTTATGAGGTTTGATATGTTTGACTTACTATTTAACGAAATTTATAGAGGAGGTTTAGCCTCGCTAGTATTATAAAATATCCCTGGTAAGTTTTATTGCCATATTGCCAATAAAGGCTTTTTAATCTTCTAAACGGTATGGATAAATGGTGACAAGGTATTTATTGTAATATATTTCAGAATAGGATTAAAAAAAAATGCTGGAATTAACACAAAATATTCTTTTTCATTTTAAATTAAGGATCAAATAGAGTCCTGAATATTTATTTCATTATTTTTAAACTAAAGGCTCAAATCTAAAATAAGATAAAAGTCTATATCATAAGAAGTCGGATCTTTTATAATGATGTAAGAAAACTATATGGGCCAATTGTTTTTTAATATAGTACCAGTAAGAATTTAAAACTACTTTCACTCCTGATCTTCACCCTTTTACTTATTAAAATTGTGTTATTATTCGTCTATTTGCATATCACTGTGTGTTAAGAGGCACCAAGGACAGTTATATTTAAATTACAAGAGATAAAAGCACACAGAAACCTTAAAGCGATAATGCTTCTTTACATTTCCCTTAAATCAAAAGAAAACACAGAAGAGATTTCCCCTTATTTCCCCTCTTGTCTGCCGTGTGATTGCCGTTAATCTGATACTTAGCTGCTGGAGCTCACAGACAGTCAACAGGAGAGAAAGCAAAGGTCTAAGATAAAGAGTAAGAGATTTCACTGCAAAGAAAATCTTGGAAGCATCTGGAACTCAAGAAGATAAAGAGATATAGGATAGGAAGTGGATGTTAGAAGATCTGCTGTTTACATTCCACACAGAAACAATATATAAATCTAAAACTTGCAATATCTTTGTAAAACATCCCAGTGACCTTTTCACTGTTATTCTTACATAACATTCTGCTAAACGCCCTCCTTTTCACTGCGTGATGGTAAAACTCTGCAGAAAAGTAGGACTGTTGAAGCAGATGTCAAACACAGAAATAAACGCTGCCGCAGCCAGGATTAACTTCGAAAAATCCCCGATATCTGTCTGAGAGTTAGTTCCTGTTAAACACTGGGCTCAGCTGAGGTAGTCCTGGTAATGATTTGCACCGTGTGCAACTGGATGAGTGGGTGGCTGAGCTTCTGCCTGAAAGAAGCTCACCGAGAGACAAAAGAAAACTGTCATGCATGCAGTGTGTAAGAATATAAAATTCTGACATTGAGTTTTGAGCCTTAAGGTGAAGCTACTCAGCCGGTGAAAAGCATGGACACCTGGGATGGCAGAAAACTGCATTTATGAAGAGATTTTACTTTTCCCAGGCTTTTGCTCTTGTCAGCTTTACCAAACTTGAATAAATACCTGAATTGATGCTAAGTTATTTAGCTGCTCTGGTTCTTTTTTTTTGTTTTTGTTTTTTTGATGACTTTGTGGACAAAATCATCTGATGTGTTACTGAGAAGTAGCCTACAATGTTTTTTTTTTTTGAAGTGACAACAAAAATACCCAAAATAATCATTTCTGTTACCTGAGAAAGACCAAAATGTATAACAAAAAGAAGTAATAACAAAAAACAAAAAAAGCAGGAATGACTTCTTGAAGCAGGGTTATTTCAAATATATATATTTATGAACCGCCAAATCACTGCAAATGTCATCTCAAAGCCCAGCAGCAGCCCAACATGGCTGCTTTATGTTAAACTGTAAAAAAAGGAAATCAAATCCATCTCTCATACCAGTTCCATCCAATCATACAATGAAGTTCAGTAACATAAAGTCCAACTTGATATAAGACAATAAATACCAAAATAATTGCAAGAATGTACAAAGCTTTTCTGTAGAAGGCTTTTAGTGCCACATTATAGTAAACAAAAACTAACTAATCACATCAACAATCATCACTTTGGCAGCAATCGTTTGTCAAAAAGAAAGATGTGACAAGGGTGTGAATGTGGATTGTGGCCTAAAGTGTTTGTGTAGATATGCATGTGTACCTTTACAGCTATGAATGTAGATTTATTTATATGTACATATATGTATATAATCGTGTGTGTGTATATATATATATATATATATATTTATTTATTTTTTTTTGTGTGTGTGTGTGTTGAATATTGGATAAAAAACATAAAAGTTTTACAGTAAGGTTACTTTACCTTAGGTGCAATGAGAAGGAAAGGGGGTATGAAAAATAAGTTTCACTTCTATGAAGAAATAAAGTAGACAATTCACATTAATCAATGTCATTTCTCCAGCTGTATATACCGACAGGTTTATTTGGTGGAGGGCTTTGTTTATGTTTTTGTTCAGGTGAATTTAGTTTGATTGGAAAGTGGACATTGGTTTGGTTTGATGGCAACCTGTCCCTTTTTGTTTGTAGTTGGTGGATTTTATTATTGTTGTTTGACAAAATTTCCTGAAATTGACATTTGTTTCATTTCATCTCATTTCATTTAAAATATTTTAATATTAGCTGAGCTTCATGATAACAATGACCAATTTTTTATATACCGTATATATATAGGACATATTTACACAATCTATACATGCTGGAGATTTTTTTATATTAAACATAATTTTTTGTATTTTTATAAATAAGCCAAGCCATGGTTTTCCTTTTTCTCTAAAAACAGGGAGGTATCGTCCCAGGCCATGCGTTTCCAACGGTGAACGTACCTGACCATGCTCACTACACCATCGGCGTTGTAATACTGGCTGTGGGCATCACAGGCATGTTGGGAAACTTCCTGGTCATATATGCTTTCAGCAGGTATTTGAGGTTATATCTCTTCCTTGCGAAATTTCTGTCAAAACTATTTACTAAAACTGTTTTTCAACCTTTGTGTGTGTGTTTGCAGAAGTCGGAGTCTGAGGACGCCTTCTAACATCTTCATTATCAACTTGGCAATTACAGACTTCCTTATGTGTGCCACTCAGTCACCTATCTTTTTCATTACAAGCATGCATAAACACTGGATCTTTGGAAAGAAAGGTGATTTATAAAGATAATGCTAAATTGCCTCATAAAAAATGTATCTTCTTTTGCAGTATCATAACGTTACATCAAAAATTTTTAAATATTGCATACCTTGACTCTAGTTCATTTATTTATCAAAGGAAGATTTCAAATAGTGGCTGGCTAGCTTAAGTGGTAAGTCACCCATCCTGCAAACAGGAAGCCACACACAGCTGGAGGGAATGAGCTGCCAGTTAGGAAAGGCCCTTCATACTTATGCCTTCACGCATGCTTTGGGGAGCGGTGGCCCGGTGGTAAGGACAGAGGTTCTGAGTAAAAGCCCCACTCCCACGTACTGCCACCCTGGCTCCCTGAGCAAGACCCTTAACCCCACACTGATTCCTGGGCGCCGCACAATGGCAGCCCACTGCTGCAAGGGGATTGGTTCAATGCAGAGAGTTCATTTCTGTTGCTCTGTACTTGTGACAGTGTAATGACTGGCTTGAACCTACACCCTTCTTCCTGAAAGGCACTACCCCCCTGAGCAGCCCATTACAGAAAAATTAAATTGTTGTACAGCAGCGGAATCCTCCATAAAATACCCCCAAATGATAAATTATTTGCTCTAACATAATTATTAATGTTATGGTGGACCAGAGATCTGGTTCTATTGCTGTAGAAAACTAAAATAGTTATTTTATTAAAACAGCTTAAAAAAAGCTCTATATTCAGACTTGCTTTTCCATGGAAACCATTGAAGAAAAAAAAAAACATTATGGAAAAAAAGAATAGAGCATTTAAGCCCCCCAAAAATCCCCCAAAAGTTTTAAAAGACATCAACAACATCTGTGCACTTTCTTGTAATCACATTTAGTTGTGTCAAACGTAGCAATTAGATTTGCAAATGTATTCAGTCTGAGATGGTTTGACCTCAGGTGAAGTGCATTCTTGCTTTATAAAAAGTATATTTAAAAAGGAAAAATGGTAAAATCAAACTGAAAGAATAAAGCATAGCATAGTAACAGTAATGTGTTGCATAAGCTACCCTCAACTGCACTACCGTCCACTGCTTTGCAGATCATCTACAGTTTATAATCTCCTCTTACATAGCCCTAACACATTCCTAATTTGTGTACATTGATGTGATAAGTTTTCTTTACCTTTTGCTTTTAAAGCTTATTTGTGGTTTAAAAAAATCTCTCACAAACACAAACAAACTAGCATTCATGTAATCCACTTCCTTTTGCAACACTTTTTTCATTATAAAGGGCAAATACATATAAAGACATACAGATTTCGGTAAAGATGAGCATAATTGTAGAAGATATATTTAAGAGTCTTCTAAACACTAGATTACCACTTTGAGAATATTAAAGGCAGTGAAAGAGGCTCATTGATCACATCCTAAAGATTTGTTCATCTCATTGCAGCATGTAGTGCCTCAGACATATTATAACCCCTGCAAGCATCTATGTAATTATCTATCATTGTGTGAATGTGTATTTGAATATCCCCTTCTACTTATGTAATCATAGGGCCTTTCAATTAGAGAAAGGCCATCTGAGTTTCTTTTAAGCACTTTTCCAAGAATCTTTATTGTTTCTAACAGAGCCATGAATTATGACAGCGACACAGGTGACTTCAGTTCCCACTACCTTTTTTTATCCTGTAGTGCCTCCATTAGCATTGCCTTT
The DNA here is from genome assembly GCF_000732505.1 of Cyprinodon variegatus. NCBI lineage: Eukaryota > Metazoa > Chordata > Actinopteri > Cyprinodontiformes > Cyprinodontidae > Cyprinodon > Cyprinodon variegatus. The sequence goes on from NW_015150835.1 coordinate 707,226, forward strand.
AAAGCTTGAAAATACTTTTGCACAAAGAATGAAAGTAAATGGCAGACAGTTAGATCACATCAGTAGAGAAAAAAAATAAAATTTTTTAGCTTTTAGTTCATTAGTAACTAACCTTCTTAGGCAGATACAAACTAAGATCTCAGAGACTAAGATAAATGCTGGAAGAAAAGTGTCTGGTTTAAAAAAGCAAGTTGTTTCTTTAAAGAAAACGACTTAATTGTTCTAAAAAATATCCAGTCGATAGAGGGATAAAACGATTACAGCAGAAGATAAGTAACAATTAATGAAAGTGATACTAAAACTAAAGACAGTGTACTTATATCAGTACAAACCTAGGAAATGATTGCACAAGCAGGGGCAGAGCTAGATGGGGGGCCAGGGGTGCCCATGGCCACCCTTATTCAATCATTGGCCACCCCTGTGGCCACCCCTACCATTTTTTCCTTCTAATACAGATGGTCAAGTGGAATATTCAAAACATTTAATTTTTTTGTGGGTAATTATGCATCTCAATATATTAACATCAAAGATGATAACTACTGAATTCATGTTCTTTTCAAAGCTAGATTTTGTGTTATATGGGGTAAAGAGAAAATTATGTGTCTCTGCAAGTCATCTGGGAGTCTTCAGTGAAATCAAAGATAAATAACAATTTTAATAAAGACGTATTAAATAATCAATTTATGTAGATATCAGTGCTTATAAATATCAATTTTATGCAGAATGTTTAATTATGCAAGTAGGTAAGTAATGACAATAATGATTGATTTACAGCCCAGAACTCAAAACCAAGTTTTATCAACTATACCTTTTCTCTGGAAAATGTATATGGATTTTTAAATGCGTCTATTTGTTAGCAAAGCCTGTAGGAAAGTATAGTTAGTCTTTAATTAGAAAATATGGATGGTTTGCTCATTAATTATCCTTTTGGAACAGCATAGATTGACCCTGAGGTTCTGGTGCTGATCCGCTTTCAGCCACCCCTCAGTGTACATTGGTTATTGCCCAGCCACCCACCAAAAATTTCTGGCTATGCCTCTGTGCATCAGGAAGGGACTCTATTAAAACTGAAACTGGTATTTTTCGACAAATGTCTGTGAAACTGTTGGCTAACATTATACCTAAGTTATAAAAATGGATAAAACATTTTTTCCATCTAAACTGATTAGATTGTTTTTTCGTTAACATAACTAAGAGTTATCAGCATAAGGATGCATTTTAACCCATGTCAAACAGTTTTGACCAACTCAAAACATAATATGGATGTTTTAACAGACTTTTGTCATCCAATGGTATGCAAACTCAAATAGCATGAGGTGTTAGAAGACTATTAGAATGCTAAAACTGAAAATAGTAAGCAAAAAGTTAGATAGAGTGCTTTGTTACTTTTAGACTAGTTTAGTTTTAAAATTTTACTAGCCTGGAAATGCTATTGCTTCTGCAAAGTGTGGTAAACTTCCCACTGCAACTGCACTGATGGATTAAAAGCTACTAAATTAAGGGGAGTTTCAGGAAAACTAAAATCTGCTGAGCAAAAAAACAAATCAACTGTTAGTAATAGGTGCTGTTTAAAAAAGACCCCACCTTAATATCAACACAAGTCGATAGAAAGAGCATCATATGACAACAAAGACATTTTTAAAACAATTAAAGATTATGATTGCGATCACATTGTCGTTTTCCTGTAAATATCTCAGCTTATCTGTTCCTCTTCTGTTGTCTTCCTCTATCATCTCTCCTCCCCCAGGGTGTGAACTATATGCTTTCTGTGGAGCACTGTTTGGTATTTGCAGCATGATGACACTGATGGTGATTGCAGTGGACCGATATGTTGTCATCACCAGGCCTCTGGCCTCTCTTGGAGCAATGTCTCACAAAAAAGCTCTGTGCTTTGTCGCTGTTGCCTGGGTCTACTCCATGGGCTGGAGCCTCCCACCCTTCTTTGGCTGGAGTGAGTATAACTGTAAATATAAAAAAGCTTAGATTTTTCTTTTATGTTGTTGTTGTTTTCACATAAAAAAAAAAGTTACTCCCGGTATTCTGTTCCAGCCTTGAGATTTTTAAGGCTTCACTGCTTTTCTCTGAGCAAGTTTTCTTTTTTCGGTATTCTTGACCCTGATAGGCTCCAGATTCCTGAGCTTAACACAAAATAAAAATCATAATTTCTTAGCAAATTTCAGATTTTTCACCGGTTTCTGTAAAGCTTTTTATTCAGATTTTAGGTTATTCACATTTTATCTATAAAATCTGATAAAGTGTTCAATTTTTGCCGCATTAAAGTCAAAGACAGAATAGTTGTAAAAATCTCTGTTAGGCTGGTTTGGAGCAATAATGACTATAAAGTCTAACAGCTGATGGGAGGAAGGATCAGCAGTAACACTCTCTTGGCATTTTGTTCTATACATTTTCTATTGTTAAAGCTAAGTAATTATATCAGCAACAGCATTTTTACAATTATAAATATATAAATTGTTTAAGCATCAATTATTAGTGGGGTTCAAACAGCCAGTACTATAAAAATAGTATTCCCTGTGTATTCTCTTCAGATTGTAGATCATTACATTAAACATATATGAGTAATTTTGGTATATGCCCATACCAGAAAAGAAATAACAAACACAGTTCATTATGATAAAACAAGAACATATACTCCAATTGTCTGTCCTGACAGTTTTTTAAGAGTCTTTTTGAGCCTAAATAGAACCCCAGCTCCAGGTGCAATGAGTTACCATAAACAGACATGGCACCATCTATTGGCAGTACTGCTGAACTACCAGAGAGCCAGATAATGACCTTTGACGCAGCTACATTAGTCAGTGGTTCCCAACCTTGGTCTTCAGGAACCCCTCGTATGCATAACGTAATCTTGATAGATATGTGGTAAATATACACAAAAGGTTTTATCCCCAACAGATTCAGCAAAAAAACTGTCATAAAAACAATGTATGCGACGAGAATGAGCAAAAAAAATGTCAAATAACGTGGCTATGTACCTCTTAGTCTTAAGATTTTTTAGATCCATGACGTTCATAACCACCATAAGAGGCTATAAACTCTAGTCACTAGATTCCTTTTTTCACAAAGCAATTAACCAATTAAAATTAAGATTTTAAATTTGTACAGTTTGAAAGATCATAAGTGCAGTAAAAACTATTCTAAAAGCTTTGCCAAAACACTTAATCAGGACACCACTTCCTCTTGTTTAAGATGCAGCAAAAAGATGCTTCCAGTCACTAATATCATCATTATCTCTAACCAACACCTATGAGGCCAGGGAAGAAGCTACACATTGTATGAAGTAAAACAGCAAGTTTTTACTGAAGCTTTGCCAAAACTTGGACTTCAAATAAACCCCCATCATCCTTCTCCCCCACCTTGCACAGAGCTGAGTATTGGCTCTATCCTAGTGTTTAACACATCTGTCTGTCTTTCTTCTATGTGCAAAACTTACAATTTTCTACAAAATTTACTTTATGTGATAAATGGCATGTGTGAATAAGGTTTTTCATTCATATTATTTTTTTAGACTTGATTATTATTATTATTTTCTGTCCAATTCTTAAGTTTGTTAAAGTTCTTATGATGACCTGTTTTACTCCAATATGTTTTCCTGGGCTCAGGCAAAGAAATGTCGTTTATGTATGTAATTCTGATCTCAATGGTTATACAGGAAGCATTATACTCTAGAAGTGTACCAGGCAGGTTCCAGCTCTGACACTTCACTGCTGCTGTGCACTATCTTCCTGACAGCAGATCTGTCAGCCATATCGCTGGTCACTGTACTAAATCTATCTTTTCCACTTGTGTTTAAAAAAAGCACACAAAAAACACCCACAATTTCCATCAATTCATAATCACTAACTGACTCTATATGCAGCTCAATGTTCATATTACACCAAATATATTCTTAACCTTGAAAGACTTTCGCTTTTTCCACTAGTGTATATGTCCTACTGTACCTGCACTTCAACATTATTGTACAGCCATTTGCAGCCAGTTCGTTCTTTTTTTAATTTCTCCCTCTCTACTACCTTTTTCTTTACTGGTTTTCTCACTTTATTTTATAACCTATATGGGGTTTACTAAGTGCACAACCTATCATGTGTGTCTGTGACATACAGCCTTACAGAAAGAAAGAAGGGGGTGGGGTTCTGGTGAATAATACGGAGGTCTTTTGCTACACTTTATTCAGCCCTCTGCTATACGCTGGCTGGACTGTTTTCTCACACTATTTTGCAGTCTGGGTTATTTTTATTAAAGTCTCTAATTTCCTTTTAACTACATTTCTGACACTGAATATATCCAGCATTGAATTATTAACATCAGTCAATAGTGTATCAGCCAATACCATTTGTAGTGCTGAGGGGTCTTAAATGTAAAGAACAACCTTTTAGACAACGACAGATTCACCTGATAAACTATAGCACAGTAAAAAGCCTACTTCCACTGAGAAAACACATTCCTTTCACTGTGGCACAAGTAAAGGTGACTATCAGGTTTCACCAAATGTTTGTGTTTGTCTAAGACTCATTCTAGAGAACCCATTGGTCAGTTATATCCAAAAGAATAAACCTCTTATTGAGTTATTTCACAAAGCTTTGCCCTTTGATTCTGCAATAATTTGACATTTTATTTTTTTATTCAAACCTTTTGAAGAGATTTTATAATGCTGAGCTATTCTTATACATTTGATAGCAAGGAAGCTCTTTGAATATGACATCTCTATGTAAATATATATTAAATAAACTTAAATTGTGCTTTTGCTTCCTCACCATAAGTAGAGCAAACCCAACCCTAAACAAGTAGTTTAAGTTCTAAAATTCAGTGTTGAGTGTGTGGATTTGTGTTTAGGTTAAGCTCAGGTTAATTAAAGAAAAGGGGCTCTGACTCCTTTAATATAAAATTACTGCCATGTGATCGCAGTAACCAAAATAGTGTATATTCTCCCACAGGTGCCTACGTCCCAGAGGGTCTAATGACTTCTTGCTCCTGGGACTACATGACCTTCACCCCTTCCGTGCGCTCCTACACTATGTTACTCTTCACTTTTGTTTTCTTTATTCCTCTTTTTATCATCATCTTCTGCTACTGCGGCATTTTCAGAGCCATCCGACACACAACACGGTTGGTACATGCACAGCTTTGCACGTATGTTTTCATACTCAACCTCAATATATTCACACAGAGATAATCTCTTGTTGGAGTTCCTGTTGTTTGCCATTGAGCTTGAGTTTTTCTGTTTGTTTGTTTGCTTGTTTTTTTTTTTTAATCTTGGATTGCAAAAAACTGTATATATAAAGGTTGTATCTGTGGTTGGCAGAGCGATAACAAAGATCAACTGCATAGGGAAAAGAGACTCTGCGAAGAAGTTCCATAAAATGAGGAGTGAATGGAAGATGGCAAAAATCGCCTTAATTGTCATCTTGCTGTTTGTCATCTCCTGGGCACCTTACTCTTGTGCAGCCCTGACCGCATTTGCAGGGTAAGTGCCCAAATGGCTAAAGAGAAATTATTTACCATCTAGCAGGGTTTGAAATTGCCCACATGGACTTAAACTCGGTGAAGCACTATATTTGTGGTGGGTTTCATTCATAATAGAACAGTCTAGAGATTAATTTAAGATGTAAAATGTCTGCTTGAGGCAAAGGTCCTTTATGCATTGTCCCACAGACTGTTACTGAAGACAGTAGGCTATGTCGGTCAAAAGATATTAAAATTCATTTTAGGCAGTTTGGGTGCATATTTTTTGGATTTAAGGCACCATTACATAAATCTCTCATTTCAACAAAACATAATTTCTTATAGATTATTTTAAGGTATTAAAGCTGCACAGAAAATATAATTTCTCCAGCTCTTTGGTGCCCTGTCAGATTATATTATAGATCATTTAGTTACATTATTTATTAGCATGGTTCCCAGTCAATACAAAAGTTGTGTTTAAGGTGAATATTTGATTTTTCTTAAAACTTGCTCATAATTATAGAAATAAAATTATATTTTCATAATAGGTACTATCACATATAATTTAGAAGGTTTAAAATATTTGGCTTTCTTATTTTATATTTTGATTTCTTTCCTCATGTAAATACACAAAATAAAAATGTAATGTGCAGCGTATGCCTGACAACTTTTAAATTGTGTTAAATAGTAGAATTTTGAGATAAAAGTGTAAAACTTACAGCACCAGCAGGATAAAATCCCCCTACAGGAAACTGTTAATATCCTGTCACTTTAAATAAATTCTGCCCTTTGGTGTCCAGGAGTTCTGAAGGTTCGTAAATGTCAAAATTTAGAAAATCTAATTTCAGTTTGATCATATTCCCCTTTTATTTCTGACAGTTTCCCAGCCGTTCTGTCACAAAACTACCTCCATGGCGTCTGTGCAAGGACTTTCTCCTGATAAAAAGAAATGTTCCAATAAACATGGACATGTTTACAGAGCTTTCCATTCAGTTATTTTTTCACATTTTACTACTGTACATTCCTTTGTTGTCCCATCTTGGGATATCAAAAACAGAAGCAGTTAACCCTTTAAAGCCTGATCCAAGAATAAAACAAAACAGAAAAATCTTTTTTTTGGGTTTGAATTCCTTATTTGCCCTTTTAACAAAATATGTAAAAAGAAAAAACAGAAATACATTTTTGATATTAATAATTTATTACTATGCGATAAGTCAAGATTATTTTTTGTGTAGTCTTCTGGCTGTTATCAGGTATATCTGATTGTGTACAATAGGATATTGAGCAAAGTTTTTACCATTAAATTATGCAAAAGGTGTCAGATTCAAAACATTTCAGAAACCGTATGTATCAAGTATGATACATTTGGCTTTATAGGGTTAAATGATTACATACACATAAATTCTAATTATGTTTGTTTTAACTAATAACAGCAAAAAACCCATAAAAAAAGATCCTAAGAATTGGTCAGATTTATGTTTATTTGATTTTAAGAAATACATTTTTTAAGCTCCAGCCTAGCTTTGGTGTAAATTCCTCTTTTTCTAGCCTCTGTTTAAAATTTTTAATTCAGCAGCGCAAAATATTTTTTGGTCTTAAGAAATAATAACAAAAATTCTTTACAAAATAAATATGAGCAAAGTAAGTAAATGCAAAAAAGTGCACAAAAGTGCAGTGGGTGTCTGTAAAACGGGTTTCTATTGAGATGTGTTTAGGTCAGAATAACAGAAGATTTACTAGTGAACACAAGAGAGCCCATATAGGTATCACACATATAGAAATAGAACCTGATTTCCATCATTGTGCTAAATTCAGGTTTTAGGTCTTTTTGTTGTAAAATATTCCATTTATTAAGCTCCATCAATCACCAAGAGCTCATTTCCTTCTCTCATTTTTCTCCCTGTCACCTCATGTAACTCATCTGTTTCTACCTCAGGTACGCCGACATGTTGACACCCTACATGAATTCTGTTCCAGCTGTGATCGCCAAAGCTTCAGCTATCCACAACCCCATTATATACGCCATCACGCATCCAAAATACAGGTAGGATACACATGCAGGTGTTGTATTATAGAAGGGGTGCAAATAAAAAAAATGAAATTTTGTATTTGTTAGTATTTGTTTTTTCTTTTCCATTGTTTGCTATTTTATCATTAAAAAAACACAAACTGTTAAGTTAATTGAAGGTGTATTTGTTTGAGGGTTGTATTGTGATGAAAATGCAATGTTAAAAACTTCTGAAGCTAGAGTTATGTGGGAAATATCTCACCAAACATGATCTCAAAAATCAATATGGCTACCATAGCTTTAAAGTATAATGATAGCAGCAGGAGGAAATAATTAAATACATTGCCAAGTTAAACCAGGAAAGGTTGACGGTCTCTAATGTCCACCCACCTGGAATGCTTTTAACATAAAATCAAGCAC